>NW_024419040.1:0-8155 GCF_014898765.1 Herpailurus yagouaroundi
GGGCTACTTGCACACTGCCAGGCTTGTGATGCTGGGGATCTGGCGTCTTAGCTGGGGTGGGTAGGCAAGGTGCACAGGGGCAGGAGGGGCAGGCTTAGCTTGCTTCTCCTTAGGTGATCCACTTCAGGAGGGGCCCTGTGGCAGCAGCAGGGAGTCAGATCCGCTGCCGGAGGTTTGGCTCCGCAGAAGCGCAGAGTTGGGTGTTTGTGCAGAGCGAGCAAGTTCCCTGGCAGGAACTGGTTCTCTTTGGGATTTTGGCTGGGGGATGGGCGGGGAAGATGGCGCTGGCGAGCGCCTTTGTTCCCCACCAAACTGAGCTCTGTTGTCCGGGGGCTCAGCAGCTTTCCTTCCCTTTGTCCTCCAGCCTTCCCGCTTTCTGAGCAGAGCTGTTAACTTATGACCTCCCAGCCGCTTAGTCGCGCTTGCTGTCGGAACACAGTCCGTCAGGCCCCTCCGCTTTTGGAAGCCAGACTTGGGGGCTCTGCTTGGCTGGCGAGCAGCCCCTCCACCCCGGCTCCCTCCTGCCAGTCCGTGGAGCGCGCACCGCCTTGCCGCCCTTCCTACCCTCTTCCGTGGGCCTCTTGTCTGCGCTTGGCTCCGGCGACTCCGTTCTGCTACTCCTCTGGTGGTTTTCTGGGTTATTTAGGCAGGTGTAGGTGGAATCTAAGTGATCAGCAGGACGCGCGGTGAGCCCAGCGTCCTCCTACCTGTTACACTTATCTTTAAACCATAAAAGGAAAAAGATACTTGAACAATGAGAAGCCATTTCATTTCAAAGGTGGAAGAGAAATCATATGAGTAACCAGTTTGTTAAATTAAAGTAGGAAGTGGGTAAGGCTGAATCTGCCTTGCTTTGTGTACACTTTCTCCCTACAATGAGACCTAAAATTTAAGGTGTCCACAGGCTCAGTCCTACGTCATGCATCTGTTAAAAAGAAAAATCATAGGCCCATAATGGAGTCATTTAAATTAAGACCCCCATTCCTGGCCAGTGGTTCCCTGAGAGACCATTCTCCCTTAGGAGGGCAATCTTGACTAAACAGTGCATTCCTTGCTAATAAACCCCTTTCTTTTTAAAGCCTTCTCTCTCTTTAAAAACATTTTCTTTTCTGCAACTCAGCAGAGCTTTCTATTTGCTAGATGGGTTGCAACTCAATTCATGAATTCTCTAATAAAGCCAATTAGATCTTCAGATTTACTTGGTTGACTTATTTTTTTAAACGTATCTATTCCCTTGGTTATCTTATCTTGTTTTACGTCATCCAGTACCAATTGTAAACAGTCAACTCTCAAATTTTTCTCCCAGGCATCTCCCCTGACTCCAGACCTAAATATCCCATTGTTTATGCAACATCTTCCCTTTTTTATGTATGTCTAGGATGATCTGGACTAACTGAACGTGCCCAAACCTAACCTGAGCCCCTGCCCCTTTCCCCCTTCCACTTAATGGCAGTGTTACCCCCTATTTGCACATGAGCCCATCCACACAATCTTTGTTCTTTCCTGTTCCACCTCCACAATTCTGCAGCTGGATCTTCCAAGTCTATTGAGAATCCAGTAACTTTTATTCTTACCACTATTGCCCTGGTGCAAACTACCATCATCTCTACCTGGAATGATTGTAGATAGCCTCCTAGAAATGATGCATGAATGAGATCAGGACACACTGCCCCTAAATAGACAGCTTTGGTTTTCTAAAGGATACAAAAATACTGATTTGAAGGAACATGTGCACCTCAATGTTTATAGCAGTGCTATCAACATTAGCCAAATTATGGAAAGAGCCCAAATGTCCATCAACTGATGAATGGATAAAGAAATTGTATGCATATATATATATATACACACACACACACACACACACACACACACATACATACAATGGAATAAAAAAGAAAGAAATCTTGCCAATTGCAACAATGTGAATGGAACTAGAGTGTATATATGCATAGACACTAGTGTATATACATATACACATATACACATATATATACATATATACATATGTACATATATACATATGTGCATATATACATATATACATATACACTAGTGTATATACATATACACTAGAGTGTATATATACATATACATATATATATATATACATATACATATATATATACACATACATACAATGGAATAAAAAAGAAAGAAATCTTGCCAGTTGCAACAATGTGAATGGAACTAGAGTGTATTATGCTAAGCTAAAGACAAATATTGTATGATTTCACTCACATGTGGAATTTAAGAAATATAACAGATAAACATGGGGAAGGTAAGGAAAAATAAGATAAAAACAGAGAAGAAGGCAGGGCACCTGTGTGGCTCAGTTGTTAAGTATCCAACTCTTGCTTTCAGCTCAGGTCATGATCTCATGGTTTGTGAGTTCAAGCCCTACATCAGGCTCTGTGCTGACAGTGTGGAGCCTGTTTGGGGTTCTGTCTCTCTCTTTCTCTCCCTAATTCTCTCTCTCTTTCTCAAAAATGAATAAATAAACTTTTTTTAAAAAGCATAGAGGGAGGCAAATCATAAGAGACTCTTAAATACAAAGAACAAACTGAGGGTTGATGGAGAAGAGGTGGGTGGGGGGGGATGGGCTAAATGGGTGATAGGCATTAAGGAAGGCACTTGTTGGGATGAGCACTGGGTATTGTATATAAGTGATGAATCACTGGGTTCTACTCCTGAAACCAATGCTGCACTGTATGTTAACTAACTTGAATTTAAACAAATAAATTTAAAAAATAGACTGCTTTGGTGGTATATTGATTCTTTTGAGCTGAAGGCTCTTGAAAAACAGCAATTGCAGGAAGAAGCTTTCTTTGAATGTCCTTGTTTATGTAAAGACAGATCTTCCAAAAGGAACTCAATTCTCATAAACACCCTGCCTGGAATTTCATCAACCATGGAAGAGTGACTCTTCACAGGAGAGGAGAATAGAAGTCCATACCACATGCAGACAAACTTGGTCACAAACTATCATACCTCCCATCTCTTCTTAAAAGGCCCCATTCATTTTCCTAAAAACTATTTACTCTCCACTAAGAGGACTACATTTCCTCTCTCCTTCCCCTATTAAGATGGTAAATGAGCTCTCAAACCTCTTAGCTGTTTGAGTATTCGATTTTTCCAGTGGTACCCTATGGTATGGTATAGTAAAAATTAATAGATTTGTATACCTCTCCTGTTAATCTTCCAGTTGTTAGTTCACTTCATTGATCCAGCTATGGAACATAGGAGGGTGGAGGGAAAGTGTTTCTTCCTCTGCCCCACCTCTGCCCTGGCCTTTCTTCAGGCAGTCTTACCAGAAATAGCAACTGCTGACCTTTTTTTTTTTTTTTTTTTACAGGACTCCTTTCTGTCCACAACTTACCACTGCCTTTGGCCTCATTGGGGGAAAAAACATACTCCTTGAAGGCCCTTCCTGTGTCCTGTCTGCACTCCCTCCCTCTAGCCCCTGCTTCCCCCTCTCCCTTTTTGTCTCTGTCACCTCCCTGTTGTTCCTCCAATAGGCCAGATCTGTTCCTGCTTCTGTTTCTCTGCCTTTATGGCTCCAGATAGTCCCCAAGCTCACTATCCGTCCCCTTTCAGGGGTGCTTCCCTGACCACCCTAATTAATCTGCAGCCCTCTCCTGCTGGTCCTCCCCACCACCGGCATACTTGACACCACCTGAAAGATTGTATATTTTCCATTTTTATCTGCTCATTTGTCTATCCTTTCTGGTCCCATTGTCTTCCCCGCTCATGAGGCAGGCATCTTTCTCTTGTGTTCCTTAATTTTTCTATTGTGCCTAGAAAAGTGCATAATGATATGCTCAATAAATACTTGTGAAATGGATAAATGGAGAGGGAGGTGTTTGAATGGAAGTGAGCAAGGGATGCCTACAAATTCCCACCTTTTAAGACTCACCATGTACAGAAAGGATGATCCAAGGTTCTGATGAGCATAAGAAGAGCCTTCTCCATTGGGGAGAGGGGGGATTTTCTTACAGTTGTCGCAAGTGGAGAGATTCATTTACTTCCACTTACATACTCAAAGGGAGCTCTTTACCCTCCACAGACTGGCTCATTGCAGACACTTTTGATGTTCTCTCTCCACCGTCCCCTGGGATCCTTTTTGCCAAGTTTCTGAAGCGTATGCCCACCCAAGCTGTTCAGGTGCTTCAGTAAGCTGCTCTCTTGGCAACATTCCCTGAAGGATGACTAATTGCATGTTTAGTGAGCCACCAACCAAGAGGAGAGGAGCATCACAAAAGTCCAAGGGACAAGTGAGCAAAGAAAAAACCTCAGAAAGGCAGAGCCTGGATAATGAAGGATGTGGACACCCAAACTCCATGACCTGAACAAATTTCTGGTACAAATTTCTGCCCTAGTGTTCAGACCTATATTGAACTTGAGGTTGTATGTATGTTTCTGTTAAACATTATTTTCTTCAGTAAGAATTAGCATAGGGCTAACCAAGGCAAGGCTCTTGGTAGAATTCTTAGGATCTTGTCACCCAGCATGCAAGAGTGTGTTCACAGATGTGAACAGAGAGACAAGTGGGAGGGAATGTGGGAAATTTATAAAAATAAAACTTCACATGTGTATGTGGATAAACATTTCTCATTTTGTCTTCCAAATAGCTCTATAAGGCATTATACAACCATATCTGTATTCAGATAAAGGATCTGAGTTTGGGACATTGAAAGATATATACCTTGAAGTCTTGCTAGGTGACCTCCCAGGCTTCACTAGGGACCTGTTCTCTTGGGCTTGAGTAGGTTCTCTGCCCTCCCACACTCTCTGAGCCACCCAGGAGGTGGCATGGTTCACTGTTTATACAGTGAACCCACATCTTTTCCACCAGCCAGCACTGGCCCTCAGCACCACAAACACAAAGCCAGCATCCCATCACCGCAGGTGCAGTTTGCTCACTCACCAGCTCTGGAGAGAAAAAAAGATTTCTAGTGTTAGAGATCATGAATGTTTCTAGTAACACAACAGAAAATACTGAGTCTAGTGAAGTGCTCCCAGGAGCTCCTGACACAGGAAAACTCCACAGACTTGTCCTCCATGGGAAATGCAGGCACTGGGTGCCCCTGAGTTCACTGCAGTGAGAAAGGAACTGGAGAGACCCTGTCCTGCCTGGGTAAAGTGTGAAGGACAGAGGAAGGATAACAGCTTCTGACTTGAGTTCCTCCCTCAGGAAGACTTAGCTGATAGTTGAAGACCCACATTTATAAAATATGAAAGTGAAACTATCATTTCTCTACAAAACAAGCAGTTCCAGGAAAACAAACATGAAAGTCTTGTGACTTCAGGTGACTCAGAGAGTAGGGGGAGGGCAGAGAGACACCAGAGATCATGGGACATAGGTCTCCAATGACCCCTGTGAGGTCATCTAGGCAAGACTCCTATGGGAGCACTGGAGACAGGGAGGAGGGCTGTGAGTGAGTTTCCAAAGCTTCCAGTAAAGGAGAGATGCTTTTCCCATCAGAAAGGGGAGAGACTGTAACATTTCTCTGTGTTTCTGTTTCCTTTATTTTTAGGAACTCTGTTGCTGGCTGCCACATAGTCATCTTTGGGGATAGATGACCCTGCCAGGTCATGGGGTCACTTCTCATGAATGACTTAAGGAGGGGCTCTGAAGAAATTTGGCAAAATATCATGGAGTGGGACACAGAAAGGGAGGAAGGAGCTTGGACTCTAAGATTTATATTGAAGATCAAGAGGAAACTACCAAAGTTTCTTTAGAAGAAGGAGAACATAGGAAGATTTGCTGTATCAGATAAGATTTATTCCAATGCTATAGTATCTAAGACATTTGGATGTTAGCACAGAGATAGGACAACTGACCCACAGAAAGGAACACAAATCCATGTATAAGATTCAGGAATGTGTGGAATTCTGTTGCATGGAAGAAATGCAGGGGATGTGAATGGGTATAGAAGGCACAACCTAGTAAATGGAGCTGCAAAACTGGTTCTCTGTATATACAGAGGTTATTGAATCTCTATTTACATCACTTATGATAATCAACTCCAGACAGATTAAAAAGAGCATTTTATTATTATTTAAAAAATGTTTATTCATTTCTGAGAGAAAGAGAGGGAACACAAGTCAGGGTGGGGCAGAGAGAGAGGGAGACAGAGGATCTGCAACAGGCCCTGTGCTGATAGCAGAAACCGTGAGATCATGACCTGAGCCCAAGTCGGATGCTTAACTGACTGAGTACCCAGGTGCCCCTCCAGATGGATTTAAGACCTAAATCTCAAATGGAAACTGTAGAAGAACATATAACTGTTCTTTAGGGAAAGATTTCTTAAATGAAGTGATTCCTGTATAAAGATACCAAGATGACAGCCACATAAAGCAGACTGACAAATATGATGCCTTTGACTACATTAGAATGAAAAACTTCCCTACATGAAAACAAATACAAAAAGAAATCTTAAAACTCTTCACAAATCTGGAAAGGATGTTTGCACAAATGTATTCAACTAAGGATGAATGGAAAGAAGGCATTAAATTTTTTTTCAGAATTCACTATGGAAAAGTGAAACAATCCATGATATAGGAAAAATGAGCAAAAGACATGGACAGAACTTTCTTAGAAAAAGAAATATGTTAGGGCAAAACAAAAAAAGAGAGAGAGAGAAAGTGCCATAGATGAACTAGTAATGAGGCAAATACACTCTAAGATGGCATTGTACATTAATACTATTGAAAAAGTTATAAAGTTGGACAGAATTGGGTATTGGTAAGAATGTATGTAGATTGGAGATCTCTAAAACATGGCAGCTGGGAATGTAAACCAATACCATCACTTTGAAGAAACGGTATGGCTGAATCTTATAAAAGTGAACATTCATGTGTCTCAGAACTCAAGTTTCCACTCCTAACACTATACTGAAGAGTCATTCTGTAAAACTGTACAGGAGACATGTGGACAAGCGCTCCTAGCAGAAGTCTTCATAATTGTAAAAAAAAAAAAAAAAAAAAAAAAGAAAAAAAGAAAAAAGGAGAGACTAAGCATTGACAGGAAATGGGTAAATAAATTTAGCTACACAGTGTTGAAAGGAATAAACCATAGTTATATAGAAAGGAATTAATCTTTTAGCATAGTGTTGTGATACAGAACCAGTCAAATACCTCTTAAATAAAGCTTCAGGAAAACAAAACCATATATTGTTTAGGCATGCATATGTAAGTGATAACACCACAAATAAAAGAAAGGAATCATAAATCTGTACTCATGACATTGTTACCCGGGAGCTGTGGACAGAACTGGAGTGAATAGGAACAGAGAGATTGGTGTAAGTTGTTAGAGATGTTCTTTTTCTTGGGATGTTTGTTCAGTGCTCATTATATTACCTGAGAAGGTAAAAGATTTTATTTACTTTTTATTTTTTATTCTTTTTAAATTTAATCTTTTATTTTTTAAAATTTACATCCAAATTAGTTAGCATATAGTGCAACAATGGTTTCAGGAGTAGATTCCTTAGTGCCTCTTACCCATTTAGCCCATCCCCTCTCCCACAGCCCCTCCCATAGCCCTCAGTTTGTTCTCCATACTTATGAGTCTCTTCTGTTTTGTCCCCCTCCTTGTTTTTATATTATTTTTGTTTCCCTTCCCTTATGTTCATCTGTTTTGTCTCTTAAAGTCCTCATATGAGTGAAGTCATATGATTTTTGTCTTTCTCTAAGTGACTAATTTCACTTAGCAAAGTACCCTCTAGTTCCATCCATGTAGTTGCAAATGGCAAGATTTCATTCTTTTTGATTGCTGAGTAATACTCCATTGCATATATATACCACATCTTCTTTATCCATTCATCCATCGATGGGCATTTGGGCTCTTTCCATACTTAGGCTATTGTTGATAGTGGGGTGCATAAACATTGGGGTGCGTGTGTCCTTTCGAAACAGCACACATGTATCCTGTGAATAAATGTCTAGTAGTGCAATTGCTGGGTCGTAGGGTAGTTCTATTTTTAGTTTTTTGAGGAACCTCCATACTGTTTTCCAGAGTGGCTGCACCAGCTTGCATTACCACCAACAATGCAAAAGATATCCTCTTTCTCCACATCCTCGCCAACATCTGTTGTTGCTCGAATTGTTTTTTTTTCTTTTTTTCTTTTTTTTTTTCAACGTTTATTTATTTTTGGGA
>NW_024419041.1:0-3109 GCF_014898765.1 Herpailurus yagouaroundi
TCCTTCTCCAAGAAGGACAGAGATGGCCCCATCATTGGTTAAGGGCTCCCATTCAAAATGGCTTTTTGCCAGACTGTCCTCAGTGACCAGGACTATCTTAGCAGGAGTGCCAAATCAGAGGTGGACAAGGAGTAGGACCAGCCTCTGGACAGCTGGAGGCATAGGAGCCCAGGTTCCCACTGGGTGCCCTGAGACATCAGTCTTGATTCTTCTGCCTACTTCTGTATTTCCAGGGCCATCTTCTCCATTCTGGGCATGTGGATGGACCAGTCCCCTGAGGATTTTTTCCAACCTGCTGAATTTCCCTGCCTGAAGATGCTGCTGGCATATGTGGGGCTTAACATGCTGGGCTCACACCTGGAGAACCATACCTATGTTTTCTTCTCATAGCTGGGACACGTGGAGCCCAATGACCCAGAGGTTGAGGGTGAGGAGAACTCAGGGTGGGCGATGTGAGCATGTGGAGGGGACAGGGTAGGCCACACAGAACAAGTATCCTTAAACTGTGTTTGGATCAGGAGCCGTGAGTAGTCTCAGATAACTGTCCCCATGGTCTGCCATCCGGGGAGACTTCCTGGAGGTGGGTTCTTGGACTCAGAAGACATTGACTGGTGGGAGAGGTTTCCTTTATTTGGAAGAGACATGGAAAGGCAATCATGGTGATGATACTTTCTCTTCTTGAAGCTATAGCACCCGTTCCGGAGCAGGATCCAGAACCAACTCAAGAGCTAGCCCCAGCTCCCACTGTGGTGCCTGCTGCAGCTTCAGAGCCTGAGGTGGCTGAAGCCATCACTCCTGCTGGAGCTCAGCAATTAGGAAAAGCAGTGACCCTCCCTGCAGTGTCAGAGCCAGTGCAGGTGGTAGTTATAGCTCCGATTCATGTCAGGAGCTGGAAGAACCACCTGTACCTTTGGCAGCCCTGGAGCATGAGCAGGCTCCAGCCCCAGCTACTGGGGTATGGAAGGACTAGAACAACCACTTGCTACAGCTGAACAACCAGCCTCAGCTCCCAAGCAGTGGCTCATGTTGGCTGCAGCCCCAAAGGATGGCTTCCCCTCCCCTGTCGTTGCTTTTTTTTGAAATTTTTGTGTTTTTTATTCAGATATGGAATGGCTTAGTGTGTTTTGTTTTATAAGTAAAGTATAAATTGACTTCAAGTAAAGTTTGACTCTGATCCTTTTAAATTGGACTTTGAAGTGTCATTAGGTAGTTTGACAATGTTATACAACCATGACCACTAGGTACTGCTAGAACATTTCCATCACAGAGACACCTGTGCTACTAATCGGTCACTGCTCATTCCCTCACCCCAATCCCTGGAAACACTGGTCTCTCTGTTTCTGTTGCTTTACCTCTTCTGGGATTTTCATGTGCATGGAATCATTCAACATGGCCTTTTGTGTCTGGCTACATAACATGAAGGTGGTTAACAATTCTTGAAATTTTTAATGAAAATAACATTTTTATTACAAAGGAATATCCCCCAAAGAACATAGATTATGTGAAGCCCCAAAATGAACTATCTTCATTATGTGGCATAGGGACACCTTTTGTAAGTTTGACTCGAGAGCCACAAACCACAAGAGAAATGTCTGGACCAGTAAAATACCTGTAAAATCTTTTATTTTCCCAGACAGGCCATGTTTAAATTAGGCTAATGGGCATAGTATAAAAATACCACAATAAAATATTAAATCTTCCCATTTATTACCAATATTTTAGGTAATAAAGTATATTATTGAAGGTTTTAGATGAGTTGTTTATTTAGTAAAATAATAATTTAAGTAATGAAGATAGGTGCAGGGTGACTCAGTTGAGCGTCCAATTCTCGATTTCAGCTCAGGTCATGCTCTCACAGTTCGTGGGACTGAGCCCCCAGTCAGGGTCTGTGCTGACAGTTTGGAGCGCTGCAGAGGATTCTCTCTCCCTCTTTCTGCCTTTTCCCCACTGGTGTTTACTCTTTTTCTTTCTCTCTTTCTCTCAAAATAAACATTAAAATATAACAAATAGGGGCGCCTGGGTGGCGCAGTCGGTTAAGCGTCCGACTTCAGCCAGGTCACGATCTCGCGGTCCGTGAGTTCGAGCCCTGCGTCGGGCTCTGGGCTGATGGCTCAGAGCCTGGAGCCTGTTTCCGGTTCTGTGTCTCCCTCTCTCTCTGCCCCTCCCCCGTTCATGCTCTGTCTCTCTCTGTCCCAAAAATAAATAAAAAAACGTTGAAAAAAAATTAAAAAAAAATAAAATAAATGAATATGAAGAAAAAAGATACACTCCTAACAACAAATAATTGCCCATAACAAATGGTTTCCCTGTTTCCAGTCCTTTCTCTTTGTAGCATGTGTGTGTGTGTGTGTGTGTGTGTGCGTGTGTGTGTGTGTCTGTGAGTGTGTGTTGGGTTGGGGCGTGGAGGGTTCCAGGACTATGCCCTTATACTACCTAATGTCTCCACAGTGGACAGGCACAGTCACTCCTGTCCCTTTGTGCATTCTCAGTGGCCACACATCATCATTTATTCATTGTGTGCAGGTGTTGAATAATTGGGCCAATACCAATTTTTTGACTCGCATAATTGTAGTGAATGGTATATCTGTGCCATAAATCTCTCTTTCTTTAGGACTGATCCCTATAAGCACAATTCCTGCAATATAATTTATATACTTTCTTGAGGTATTGGTTACAGTTTCCAATAGTTACAGTCTCTCTCTCTTTTTTTTTTTGTTTTCAATACATGAAGTTTATTGTCAAATTGGTTTCCATACAACACCCAGTGCTCATTCCAAAAGGTGCCCTCCTCAATACCGATCGCCCACCCCCCCTTCCCACCCCCCATTAACCCTCAGTTTGTTCTCAGTTTTTAAGAGTCTCTTATGCTTTGGCTCTCTTCCACTCTAACCTCTTTTTTTTTTTTTCCCTCCCCTCCCCCATGGGTTTCTGTTAAGTTTCTCAGGATCCACATAAGAGTGAAACCATATGGTATCTGTCTTTCTCTGTATGGCTTATTTCACTTCGCATAACACTCTCCAGTTCCCTCCATGTTGCTACAAAGGGCCATATTTCATTCTTTTTCATTGCCACGTAGTATTCCATTGTACAGTCTCTTTATTAAGTTGGG
>NW_024419042.1:0-2362 GCF_014898765.1 Herpailurus yagouaroundi
TTTCCTTTAGGTGTGCTGTTAGATTTTGTATTTGGGATTTTTCTTGTTTCTTGAGATAGGCCTGGATTGCAATGTATTTTCCTCTCAGGACTGCCTTCGCTGCGTCCCAAAGCATTTGGATTGTTGTATTTTCATTTTCGTTTGTTTCCATATATTTTTTAATTTCTTCTCGAATTGCCTGGTTGACCCACTCATTCGTTAGTAGGGTGTTCTTTAACCTCCATGCTTTTGGAGGTTTTCCAGACTTTTTTCTGTGGTTGATTTCAAGCTTCATAGCATTGTGGTCTGAAAGTATGCATGGTATGATTTCAATTGTTGTAAACTTATGAAGGGCTGTTTTGTGACCCAGTATATGATCTATCTTGGAGAATGTTCCATGTGTGCTCGAGAAGAAAGTATATTCTGTTGCTTTGGGATGCAGAGTTCTAACTATATCTGTCAAGTCCATTTGATCCAATGTCTCATTCAGAGCCCTTGTTTCTTTATTGACCGTGCGTCTAGATGATCTATCCATTTCTGTAAGTGGGGTGTTAATGTCCCCTGCAATTACCACATTCTTATCAATAAGGTTGCTTGTGTTTATGAGTAATTTTTTTATATATTTGGGCGCTCCGGTATTCGGCGCATAGACATTTATAATTGTTAGCTCTTTTGATGGATAGACCCTGTCACTATTATATAATGTCCTTCTTCATCTCTTGTTACAGCCTTTAATTTAAAGTCTAGTTTGTCTGATATAAGTATGGCTACTCCAGCTTTCTTTTGGCTTCCAGTAGCATGATAAATAGTTCTCCATCCCCTCACTCTCAATCTAAAGGTGTCCTCAGGTCTAAAATGAGTCTCTTGTAGACAGCAAACAGATGGGTCTTGTTTTTTTATCCATTCTGATACTCTATGTCTTTGGTTGGCGCATTTAATCCATTTACATTCAGTGTTATTATAGAAAGATATGGGTTTAGAGTCATTGTGATGTCTGTATGTTTTATGCTTGTAGTGATGTCTCTGATACTTTGTCTCACATGGTCCCCCTTAGGATCTCTTGGAGGGCTGGTTTAGTGGTGACAAATTCCTTCAGTTTTTGTTTGTTTGGGAAGACCTTTATCTCTCCTTCTATTCTAAATGACAGGCTTGCTGGATAAAGGATTCTCGGCTGCATATTTTTTCTGTCTAGCACACTGAAAATCTCGTGCCAACTCTTTCTGGCCTGCCAAGTTTCAAAGGAGAGATCAGTCACAAGTCTTATAGGTCTCCCTTTATATGTGAGGGCACGTTTACCCCTTGCTGCTTTCAGAATTTTCTCTTTATCCTTGTATTTTGCCAGTTTCACTATGATATGTCGTGCAGAAGATCGATTCAAGTTACGTCTGAAGGGAGTTCTCTGTGCCTCTTGGATTTCAATGCCTTTTTCGTTCCCCAGTTCAGGGAAGTTCTCAGCTATTATTTCTTCAAGTACCCCTTCAGCACCTTTCCCTCTCTCTTCCTCCTCTGGGATACCAATTATGCGTATATTATTTCTTTTTAGTGTATCACTTAGTTCTCTAATTTTCCCCTCATACTCCTGGATTTTTTTTATCTCTTTTTCTCAGCTTCCTCTTTTTCCATAACTTTATCTTCTAGTTCACCTATTCTCTCCTCTGCCTCTTCAATCCGAGCCGTGGTGGTTTCCATTTTGTTATGCATTTCATTTAAAGCATTTTTCAGCTCCTTGTGACTGTTCCTTAGTCCCTTGATCTCTGTAGCAAGAGATTCTCTGCTGTCAGCTATACTGTTTTCAAGCCCAGCGATTAATTTTATGACTATTATTCTAAATTCACTTTCTGTTATATTATTTAAATCCTTTTTGATCAGCTCATTAGCTGTTGTTATTTCCTGGAGATTCTTCTGAGGGGAATTCTTCCGCTTGGTCATTTTGGATAGTCCCTGGCGTGGTGAGGACCTGCAGGGCACTTCCCCTGTGCTGTGGTGTATAACTGGAGTGGTGGGCGGAGCCGCAGTCAGACCTGATGTCTGCCCCCAGCCCACCGCTGGGGCCACAGTCAGACTGGTGCGTGCCTTCTCTTCCCCTCTCCTAGGGGCGGGATTCACTGTGGGGTGGGGTGGCCTGTCTGGGCTACTTGCACACTGCCAGGCTTGTGATGCTGGGGATCTGGCGTCCTAGCTGGGGTGGGTTGGCAAGGTGGACAGGGGCAGGAGGGGCAGGCTTAGCTTGCTTCTCCTTAGGTGATCCACTTCAGGAGGGGCCCTGTGGCAGCAGGAGGGAGTCAGTTCCGCTGCCGGAGTTTTGGCTCCACAGAAGCGCAGAGTTGGGTGTTTGGGCGGAGAGAGCAAGTTCCCTGGCAGGAACTGGTTCTCTTTGGAATTT
>NW_024419043.1:0-1533 GCF_014898765.1 Herpailurus yagouaroundi
GCTAGCTATTGAAAAAGTTTATTCCAGATCAGAAGAAGATATAAGCAAAGGATCAGGGTAATTTTAAACCCCTCATGAGCACATTTGATTAACAGGGTTGAGTCGTGTCTGAATATAATATAGGATATGCCTATAGATCCTTTCATCTGGATCGACTTCCTTTGTGAAAATTACATTTGTTTTTCTTCTATATATAAAATATTGACTAGATACTACAGTAAAGATGATTCGGTATTTTATAAAATCCTATTTTTTAAATAGGAAATCGGGAATAAGTTCCAGAAGACCATTTTCATGGCGTCACTTATGTTGGAAATTTACATGTGAATTTGGGACAATGAGAGGAAGACATAACCTTGAGCTTCCTGACCCTCAGCAAGAACCGCTTATCCATCCGTGGATTTCTAATACATGGGCTAAGAAGAAACAGAGCTTTGAAACAGGAGCAGTCAAGAGTTTGCTTCTAGACTTGAGGAGATGTCAGGATGATGCAAGTAAGTTTCAAGGCCAGATGGAATCCACTATGAAGGTTCGGGGCAAGCTTAGGAGGTTTATTAGTCATCGATGGTCATCTAACAAATTATCCTAGAACATAGCTTAAAATATTTATTATCTCTGAGTTTATGGGCAAGAATTAGGAAGCACCTTAGCTGGGTGGTTCTTGCTTATGAGACTGTAGTCGAGGTTTTGGCTGAGGCTGCAATCTCAGAAGGCTTGACTTCCGCTCACATGGCTATTGGCAGAACACCTCTGTTCTTTGTCATGTGCTCTCCTCCATATGTCTGCTTGGTGTCCTCATGACATGGTAGCTGGCTTTGTAAGAGAGAGTTACAAGCCACATGCCATCATTTCTGCCATATCCTATGAATGATCTGAGTATGAATCATCCCTACCTAGTGTGAAAGTCCTAGTGTGCAAAAGGACTACACAGGGTGTGACAACACTGGGGACCAGCTGCCTGCAGGAGGTTATGCCGGATGCCAGCCTAGAAGGTGAGAACTGCCTTATCAACTAGATGAAGAAATTGGGGGACCAGTATTAGACGTTCTTAGGGAACTTTAAGAGGGGAGGGAAGGGAAAACTATGCAACGTGGCTACGAGTGTCTTGAAACTCAGATGTAGGATTTTTGGGAGATGTTAGAAAATTGCTTTTCTTTTTTTTTAATGTTTATTTTTATTTATTTATTTTTTTGAGAGAGACAGAGAGTGGGAGAGGGGCAGAGAGAGTTGGGGGCGGGGGGGACAGAGGATCCAAAGCAGGCTCTGCACTGATAACAACAAGCTCGACGCGGGGCTCAAACAAACTGCGAGATCATGACCTGAGCCCAAAGTCAGATGCCCAACTGACTGAGCCACCCAGACCCCCACCCCCCGCCCCAAAAACTGCTTTTCTTAACTGGAAACCTAGAGACTAAAGTATGAATGGGGGAGATCAGGATGGTCATAGGGGGACATGAACATCTCTGCCCAGGAAATGCCTTAGGAATGACCAAGTAGCAGATGACCTTGGATGCTTACTGTGGGAGGGATTGG
>NW_024419044.1:0-1069 GCF_014898765.1 Herpailurus yagouaroundi
TGTGTGTCATTTCATGCTAAAATGCTTTTTATCCTATTTGTGCATTCTTTTGGAGGTAAGATATCTAAATTCATTAATACAGAACAAGTTATACCCTGGACATTTTAGATAAGCAATGTGAAATGCATTTACTGATAATGTGTAATTAAATCAGTAAGTTAGATTGTTATGCCAGTAAACTTGGTTTCCTTTAGGGTTTCATAATAGGTCCTAATTCCAACTTCTTTCGCAATAACTTTGCCTAAGTGTTTGAAAATGGTACACGAGAATAGAATTTCTAGTGGTGGCAGTTTTACACACTCTCAGTCCTTTCTCTCCAAACTTAGTGCATCATTGGCTACAAGACTGATAAAAAGAGGTCTCATTCCTGTTATCTGTTACTTCCCATTATGTAAGACAATTGAATTTCCATTCTCAGTTTTTGGGAGATTTGCACATTTCCAACTGCTAGGAAATTTAGCCCTAATCCTTCTAGTCAAAGTAGAAAAAAAAAAAAATCTACATCCGAACTTAATCTTATGCCATGCCTTCCACAAAGTTTACTTAATTTCCCAGTACCCTTTGAGTCTATTTTGAGTCTCTTTTACCTCCTAGTACTAACCAAAAATCGTAATTCTATATATGGGTGTATATTTCCTTTTAAAGATTGCCTTTTCACCACTAAAACACAAGTCCCATGTAGTTAGGGATCATGTTTGTTTTATTCACCGCCTTACACTGCCATACAATTCCAAAAATTGTATTCAGCCTGTAGTGGCTATTAAAACATATTTATTGAAGGAATAAATACATTCCCATGCCTTCAGATATCTTTATGCCCCTCTTAGGAACAGATTACTAATCACATCATGGTTTAGTTCAAAGTCCTTCTACATGGTCTCTCTTTTTCTTTTTAAACTGTATCTTCCTAAAACCTAGCAATTTTTATTTCTTCTCTCTGGGCTGATATGATTCTCTGAGTTTCATTTTTCCACGTTAGATAGTTTCCAAATTAATTAAAAAGCAATGAAACAAAATATTTCTAGTCTCAAAAGCATGAGCATATAACGCTTTTATTTTTGCACTATAG
>NW_024419045.1:0-5535 GCF_014898765.1 Herpailurus yagouaroundi
CTTTGTTGAATTCATGTATCAGTTCTAGCAGACTTTTGGTGGAGTCTGTCGGGTTTTCCATGTATAATATCATGTCATCTGTGAAAAGTGAAAGCTTAACTTCATCTTTGCCATTTTATGCCTTTGATTTCCTTTTGTTGTCTGATTGCTGAGGCTCGAACTTCCAACACTATGTTAAACAACAGTGGTGAGAGTGGACATCCCTGTCGTGTTCCTGATCTCGGGGAAAGCTGTCAGTTTTTCCCCACTGAGGATGATGTTAGCTGTGGGCTTTTCATAAATGGCTTTTATGATGTTTAAGTATGTTCCTTCTATCCCGACTCTCTCGAGGGTTTTTATTAAGAAAGGATGCTGAATTTTGTGAAATGCTTTTTCTGCATCGCTTGACAGGATTATATAGTTCTTATCTTTTCTTTTATTAATGTGATGTATCACATTGATTGATTTGCAAATGTTGAACCATCCCTGCATTCCAGGAATGAATCCCACTTGATCATGGTGAATAATTCTTTTTATATGCCGTTGAATTCGATTTGCTAGTATCTTATTGAGAATTTTTGCATCCATATTCATCAGGGATATTGGCCTGTAGTTCTCTTTTTTTACTGGGTCTCTGTCTGGTTTAGGAATCAAAGCAATGCTGGCTTCATAGAATGAGTCTGGAAGTGTTCCTTCCCTTTCAATTTTTTGGAAAAGTTGAGAAGGATAGGTATTATCTTTGTTTGGGGAGACCTTTACTCTCCTTCTATTCTAAATGACAGACTTGCTGGATAAAGGATTCTCGGCTGCATATTTTTTCTGTTCATCACATT
Organism: Herpailurus yagouaroundi; assembly: GCF_014898765.1. Lineage (NCBI taxonomy): Eukaryota > Metazoa > Chordata > Mammalia > Carnivora > Felidae > Herpailurus > Herpailurus yagouaroundi. Next base: position 813 of record NW_024419045.1, read on the forward strand.
GAAGATTTCCTGCCATTCCTTTCTGGCCTGCCAAGTTTCAGTGGACAGATCCGTCACTAGTCTTATCGGTCTCCCTTTATATGTTAGAGCATGTTTATCCCTAGCTGCTTTAGAATTCTCTCTTTATCCTTGTATTTTGCCAGTTTTACTGTGATATGTCGTGCAGAGGATCGATTCAAGGTGCGTCTGAAGGGAGTCCTCTGTGCCTCTTGGATTTCAGTGCCTTTTTCCTTCCCCAGTTTAGGGAAGTTCTCAGCTATGATTTCTTCTAGTACACCTTCAGCAGCTTTCCCTCTCTCCTCCTCCTCTGGAATCCCAATGATGTACAATTATCCAATTATGTACATTATTTCGTTTAATTATGTCACTTAGTTCTCTAAGTCTCCCCTCATCCTCCTGGATTTTTTTATGTCTCTTTTTCTCAGCTTCTTCTTTTTCCATAATTTTATCTTCTAATTCACCTGTTCTCTCCTCTGCCTCTTCAATCCGAGCTGTGGTCGCCTCCATTTTATTTTGCAGCTCATTTATAGCATTTTTTAGCTCCTCCTGACTGTTTCTTAGTCCCTTGATCTCTGTAGTAATAGCTCCTCTGCTGTCCTCTATACTTTTTTCAAGCCCAGCGATTAATTTTCTGACTATTAGTTTAAATTCATTTTCTGCTATATTGCTTAAATCGTTTTTGATCAGATCGTTAGCTGTCGCTACTTCCTGGAGTTTCTTTTGAGGAGAATTCCTCCGTTTCGTCATTTTGGATAGTCCCTGGAGTGGCGGGGAACTGCAGGGCTCTTCCTCTGTGCCGTCTGGAGTAACTTGCGTTGGTGGGCGGGCCACAGTCAGACCTGATGTCTGCCCCCAGCCCGCCGCTGGGGCCACAGTCAGACTGGTGTGTACCTTATCTTCCCCTCTCCCAGGGGCAGGACTCACTGTGGAGTGGTGTGGCCTCTGTCTGGGCTGCTTGCACACTGCCAGGCTTGTGGTGCTGCTTCCATGGGAACTGGCGTATTAGCCGGGGTGGATCTGCAAGGTGCCCAGGGGCGGGAGGGCCAGGCTAAGCTGGCTTTGCCTTCGGTGGTCCGCTTCGGGAGGGGCCCTGCGGCACTGGGATGGAGGCTGACCCGTTGGAGGCATGGATCCGCAGAAGCACAGCGTTTTGTGTTTGCTGGGTGCAAACAAGTTCCGTGAGGGGAAGTGACTCTCTTTGGGATTTTGGCTGGGGGATGGGTGAGGGAGATGGCGCTTACCATTGCCTTTGTTTCCCGCCAAGCTGAGCTCTGTCCTCTGGGGCTCAACAACTCTCCCTCCCGCTCTCCGAGTAGAGCTGTTGACTTAAAACATTCCAGATGTTAAGTCCCACTGGCTGTCAGAACATGCTCTGTCTGGCCCCTCCACTTTTGCAAGCCAGACTTGGGGAGTCTGCCTTGCCTGGTGGGCTGGCTGCCCCTCCACCGCCCCGGCTCTCTCCCACCAGTCTGTGTAGCAGGCACCACCTCTCCGTCCTTCCTACCCTCCTCCGTGGGTTTCTCCTCCAAGCTTGGCTCCAGAGAGTCCGTCCTGCTAGTCTTCTGGTGGTTATCAGGGTAAATTAGGCAGATGTGGGTGGAATCTAAGGATCAGCAGGATGTGGTAAAGCCTAGCATCCTCCTATGCTGCTATCTTCCCGATTTCATTTCCGATACAGTGTGTAGTGGTGTATGTTTATATATTCTTTTAAAAAAATGTTTATTTTTGAGAGGGAGAGTGCAAGCAGGGAGGGGTAGAAAAAGAGACAGAGGATCTGAAGCAGGCTCCGCACTGATAGCAGAGAGCCTGATGTGGGACTTGAACTCAGAAACCACAAAATCATGACTGGAGCCGAAATCGGACACTTAACCAACTGAGCCACCCAGGTGCCCTATTATATTTATATATTCTTAAAATATTTATCATTGATCCTTGCACTAAATTTTTCTTAGTCGTCAGTTGGTTGCATGAAGATCTTTGTCTAGTATATTTCTCAAAAAGGGCTAAATACTGCAGAATTCCCTAAATTCTTATATGTTGAATTTTTTGTTTTTTCTGTTATCCTGATATTTGAAGTTTGGCTGCGTATAAAATCTTTGGTTCATATGTTCTTTGCATTTATAAAAACCTGCTGCTTCACTGTCTTGCTTTATATATTGGTTTTGAAACTGATGGCAGTCTTACTCTTTTGCCTTTGTAAGTTATTGATATTTGCCTGGAGGCTGTGAGGATTTTTCTTTATATTTGAAATTTAGTAGTTTTAGTAAGATATGTCTCTGAGTTGGTCATTCTGAATTAGTGTTCACCAGGTCTCCAGTGAACTTATTCAGCATATACACAGTCATGTCTTTTTCTATTTCTAGAAAACTTTCTTAGATTATAGTTTTAAATTTTAGTTCTGTTCCATTGTTTTCTGTTATAGGAACTAGGCAATATGACTATTATTACTTTATCTCTCTTCTACTTTCACTATTTTCTCTCTGATCTCTCTTTTTTTTTTTTTCATTATGTTATTTTCATTCTCTTGGTTGTTTTCCTGCCTTTCTTCAATGCCCGTCATTAAATTTTGTTAGCATCTATTTTCCACTGGGTACCTTGTGACTTATTATTCATTTGTGAGAATATCTTTTTTTTTTTTCTTCTTTTCCTTTTCCTCAGTACCATGAACTTTCCTTTCTCCCTGATCTTGTGGTTGTTGTTCATAGTTTTTAAATTTTTCTGATTCAAGGTGGTTTTTCCCCAAATGCTTATTTAAGTACATTTAAATATATTGTTTGGAGTATTGATTTACAGCTTTTTCCTGCTTAATGGTTGTTTTTTGTAAGGGAGTTCCCTCAGTAGATATGTATGAAATTTCATTTCCTGATGTTTTTTGCAATAGCTCTTAAATATTTGTTGATTTGTCTGTGTATATTCATGTTCATTTTTATGGTAATAGTGTGGATCACAATATTTTTATTTAATGGCGCCCTCTTCTGTCAATTTAGCAAAATTCAGATACCTTAAGCCAGTTTTTTTTTTTTTGGGTTGGTCTGTTTTCAGTGTGTGGGGGGAGTTGAAGGGTGGTAAATAGTAATGAGTGCTTTGATTTTATGGCTCTCTTTTGTCTTGTAAAACATGAAATTTTCCCATTTTGCTTCTTTTCCCTTTTACCACTTGACTGTCAAAGGGAGCCTTTCACTTTGCTTTTTCTCCACAGTAGCTATGTGTTTCTTAGACTGCCTTGTAATCATGCCTGCCCTTATAAATTGTACCTTTATAAGTTCCTTTCCTGTAATCTTTGTGCTTATCTGTTTGTACCTTTTTAATGTTTTCAGACAGAACTTATGGTCTTAGGCAATAGTTTAAGAGCAGTTTGTAGTCTACTTCTCTAGCTTCCCTCTTCTGTATTCCCCTCAGTTTTGGGAGACTGTGTTGTGGGGGAGCAGTGGGACCAGGAATATGAGAGACCATGCTCTGGGAATTGGTAATTTTCCTCTTTTTATTCAATTATCTTGAAGTTTCAGTATTCTCTTTCTGGAAGTCATGATGAAGTCATGATTTTTGTTTTGCTTTAGATCCCCTTTGTTGTTTAGTATTGTTTTGGATGGTGCAACAGTTTAGCTTCAATCAGGATACAGAAAACCCCACAGTGGGTTAAAGATGTGACATTTAATGCAGTGAATTATTAACTATGATAAAGGAGTAAGTATAAAATATGAGAAAAATCTATACTGTACCCTAGGGCTAATAGAGAGTACCTAAGAAAGGACAAGCTTAGGACTTATTCATACCTTTTTGGAGAAGCAGTTCAGCTCGTTGAACTGGAGAGAAGTTCACTGTCTGGCTAGACCTGAACTGGTTTGTAGTCATTGGGTAAGTAATTGGCACCCTCTGGTGGCAGATGGGGGAGTAAATCAACAATCAGTAGTGTGGGTGTGCAGTGTGCTTGCTCAGAGTTGGGAATCCTCTGGGCACAGGCAAGCTGAGTGTAGAGGATGGGGGACTTGTAGAAGGAGCAGCATCGTGGTGTGAACCCTCTGGCCACAGGTGGCTGTGCAGAGCGGCTTGCAAGAAGGAGTCAGGGCACTAGTTAGAGGGCAGAAAACCTTTGGAGAGTTTTCCCATGGAGAAGACCATGAAAAGATTATCACTAACCCAAGACCGCATAGTTGTAGATGAACTATGTTCTGGGCCCATGACTGAGGTAGAACTCCACTGAGTGTCCTCACTTCCCACCCACATTGCCAGCATCTGTGCTGCAGCTCGAACCTACAGGAGAGAGACTTTTTCCTCTGCAGTGTCCTTCCAGTATCCTCTCTACTGAGAAGACATTATGCTCACTTTAAAGAGAGACGTTAAGGAATTCTTTTTTTTTTTTTCTAGGACATAATTAAAGTGTGCATTCAGACCTGAGAGTCAATAAATTGATAAATGACACAGATGGAAATATTGGATGGCAGATAGTTAGGCACCCACTGTTGACTGGACCCAGCACTCCTATTTGGGGGACAAGACGATACACTTACACAAAGAATAACAGGATCTTTTGGTCAGTAAATAAAATGAAGTCCAGAATTCCATCAAATTTTATATAACTGTACCTTTTTTTCTTATTAAATTCTTCATTTGGAATGCCATCCCTTGGCATTTCAAATCTTTCCTTCCAGCCTGTTAAACATTTATCTGCCTCAGGCACCCTCTGTTAAAATCTTGATCTTAGCCTTTTTTCTTTTCTTCTTCT
>NW_024419045.1:5545-6644 GCF_014898765.1 Herpailurus yagouaroundi
TCTTTCTTTCTTTCTTTCTTTCTTTCTTTCTTTCTTTCTTTCTTTCTCTTTTAGAGAGTGAAAGAGCTGGGGAGAGGGGAAGGGAGGGGAGAGGGAGAGAGAGAGAATGAGAATGAGAATCTTAAGCAGGCTCCACGCTCATCATGGCTTGAGCCAAAATCAAGAGTCAGGTACTCAACCAACTGAGCCACCCAGGTGCCTGACCTTAGCCTTTTCATTACCAGTCACTGCCACCTCTCTCATAATCTTAATTTCAAGTATTCCTCTTCCTATCCTTTAACAACCTGAGTTGCACAATCCTTCAAGCACATAGGACCTATATATTCATGGGTCCTGCCACCTTTACTCTGGCTTTCAGATCCTTTGTATCCACTTTTCCTAATTTCTTTGTTGTTGTTGGTGTTGTTGTTGTTGTTTTTCCATCATTACATTGACAATACTGCGGGGCCAAAACTTGAACTCCAGGCCTCCTGACTCTAGATTCATATTCCACTATATTAAAGATGGCACACTGTTTTAAGATGTAAGCCAACTTTTTTGTTTCACTGTGTGCAAAGGCAATTGATAATGTATACCTCAAAAAGTGTGTTAATGTTGATAGGATCATGTTTAGATTTAGCAGAAAAAAGTGATATAATTGCTTCTGAATATCTACAATAGACATATATGTCTCATTGTAACCAAATTTATTTCAGTGTGTCTTTAAAATGAGTTGGGAGCTAACATCATCCTCTTTTTTTAAATTTTTTTATTTTTTATTTTTTTAAATTTTTTTCAATATATGAAGTTTATTGTCATATTGGTTTCCATACAACACCCAGTGCTCATCCCAAAAGGTGCCCTCCTCAATACCCATCACCCACCCTCCCCTCCCTCCCAATCCCCAACAACCCTCAGTTTGTTCTCAGTTTTTAACAGTCTCTTATGCTTTGGCTCTCTCCCACTCTAACCTCTTTTTTTTTTTTTTCCTTCCCCTCCCCCATGGGTTTCTGTTAACTTTCTCAGGATCCACATAAGAGTGAAACCATATGGTATCTGTCTTTTTCTGTATGGCTTATTTCACTTAGCATCACACTCTCCAGTTCCATCCACGTTGCTA
>NW_024419046.1:0-3462 GCF_014898765.1 Herpailurus yagouaroundi
GGTTGATGGGGGGTGGGAGGGAGGAGAGGGTGGGTGATGGGTATTGAGGAGGGCACCTTTTGGGATGAGCACTGGGTGTTGTATGGAAACCAATTTGACAATAAATTTCATATAAAAAAAAAAGTTAAAAAAAAAAAAACAAAAAAACCAGTATAGTTAACACTAAAAATATTAGGAATCTGGGGTGTCTGAGTGGCTCAGTCAGTTAAACATCTGACTCTTGATTTTGGTCCAGGTCATGATCTCACAGTTTGTGGGATCAAGTGCCATGTCAGGATACTTGCTGTCAGCACAGAGTCTGCTTTGGATTCTATCTCCATCTCTCTGCCCCTCCCCCACGCTCGCTCAAGCTCTCTCACTCTCTTTCTCAAAATAAGTAAATAAACTTAAAAAAAAAGATTAGGAATCTATCTGCTATTCTGAAGAAATAATGCAGGTACATGGAAAACTATTCCCCCTGTATTTCCCTAAAGGGACAGAAGGAAAAAGAGTGAGAGAATTCTATTTCTCAGCAGGGACTGGTCTATCAAGCCAAACAGCTCAAATCTTTCTTCCATCTTCCAAAGCTGTATTTTGTTTCAATATAGATATCTCCAATACCCAGTCACATTTAAAACTCACAAACTAGGGACAGAGGAAATCTTCCTCAACTTAATAAAGAGCATCTAAAAAAACCCACAGCTAACATCACCTCAATGATGTTAGACTGATATGACATCACCAAGATGATGGAACGGGTCATGCCAGCCTCTGTCACCCCACAAAGAACAAGAGTTAGACAGCTATCCACAAACAAAAATAGGCCTAAGAGCTTTGGAGTCCATTTAAGAAGCTTCAACCTCACCATAGACCAAAACTCCTGAGAATAACTGCACAGGAAGAGTAGGGAGAATAGCTTCATTCTGCCTGCATCACCCCAGGCCCCAGGCCAGCACTGCTCAGCACCAGGAAGACACTCCTCAGACTGAGAGGGGCCCCTGCTGGGTAGCGGAAAGAAGCATAAGGGATCACTGGTGCCGGCCTTTCAGGGCATGGCACAAGAGACCCACTTTGGTTTCAAACTTCCCGGAGACTGACACAGCTGACACATCTAGAGACAGTTAGAACAAAAAAGGGCAGGACTACCAGTATCAGCTAAGTGGCATGTATAACCATGGTTCTCTGTGTCCTGCTCTGCAGAAGACCCTACAAACCTTAGCTGCTAAGGAACAAGCAGCTGGTACAGCACTGTGCACCTTCTAAAGATTTTGCTGCTGAGAGTCCCACAGGTTTTCACATTGGTATGTTCCAGCTCCCTGAGTCCTGCTCTGCCACATCTTCCCTCACTTGAGTTGCCTCCGCCAGTGTCACCACCAACACCCTGAGCCTGGAATCTGCACCAGCAGCCAGCCCTGGCCTCTGTGACTGGGCATATGTACAAAGCAGCCCAGGCCCCAGCTGTTTCTCAGGTGTCTGAGCCAGGCCTGACTCCTGTCACTGGAATGCACTACCACTTGAGACCACAGCTAAACCCTGAAGCTGTAAAACTACACAGCCTGTGTGAACTCCAGTCATGAGCCCCGACTGCTGTGCATGAACAAGTAGCTAGCCCCTGAAGCCACCTGAGTGCCCAAAGACATCCCAGGCACTCAAAGCTACCTTTGTACCCACAGTTGGCCATGGTCCCCACCAGTGGTCCCAGCACAGTTTTGAGCATGTGCCTGCTCTCAGCTTCCACAGATGAGCATATGCATAGCTCCAATTCTGGCCAACATTCTGCTTGCTCCAATCTCCTGGCACTGGATCTGGTGGTGCTACTGAAGACCCCAACAGCTGTGCAGCCACAAAGAACCCTCCATGCTCTTGCCACCAATGACATGCAGTGGCTAACATGGCCACCAGTTGCCTAATCAACTATGTCCTCCTGGATTAGTTTAAATTATCCAGTCAGAGTAGGGGAAGAAAGAAGAAGAAAGAAGAAAGAAGAAAGAAGAAAGAAGAAGAAAAGAAGAAGAAGAAGAAGAAGAAGAAAAAGAAGAAGAAGAAAAGAGAAAAGAAAAGAAAAGAAAAGAAAAGAAAATAACTGGGGGAAAAAAGCCTACAAGACTTGTAGGACACCATCAAGTGAAACAATATTCACATATGGAAGACTCAGTGGTAGAAGGAAAAAGTGGGAAGAATGCTTACTTAAAGAAACAATGGCTAGGGGCACCTGGATTGCTCGGTCGGTTGAGCATCCGACTTCTCTCAGGTCATGGTCTCGTGGTTCGTGGGTTCGAGCCCTGCGTTGGGCTCTGTGCTGACAGCTCAGAGTCTAGAGCCTCCTTTAGATTCTGTGTCTCACTCTTTCTGCCCCTTCCCTGCTCGTGCTGTCTCTCTCCGTCTCTCAAAAATGAATAAATGTTTTTAAAAAAATTTTGTTTTAAAGAAACAATGGCTAAAAACTTCCCAAACCCAGGGAAATATATGGAGATCTTAAGACATGAAGTGTGGAGCTTGGGAAGAAGATGGCGGTGTAGGAGGACGCTGGGCTCACCGCGTCCTGCTGATCACTTAGATTCCACCTACACCTGCCTAAATAACCCAGAAAACCGCTAGAGGATTAGCAGAATGGAGTCTCTGGAGCCAAGCGCAGATGAGAGGCCCACGGAAGAGGGTAGGAAGGGTGGCGAGGCGGTGCACGCTCCACGGGCTGGCGGGAGGGAGCCGGGGCGGAGGGGCGGCTCACTAGCCAAGCAGAGCCCCCGAGTCTGGCTGGCAAAAGCGGAGGGACTGGAGGGACGCAGTGTGTTCCAACAGCAAGCAGGACTTAGCGTCTGGGAGGTCATAAGTTAACAGCTCTTCTCAGAAAGCGGGAAGGCTGGAGGACAAAGGGAGGGAGAGCTGCTGAGCCCCTGGACGACAGAGCTCAGTTTGGTGGGGAACAAAGGCACTCACCAGCGCCATCTCCCCCGCCCATCCCCCAGCCAAAATCCCAAAGGGAACCAGTTCCTGCCAGGGAACTTGCTGGCTCCGCCCAAACACCCAACTCTGTGCTTCTGCGGAGCCAAACCTCTGGCAGCAGATCTGACTCCCTCCCACTGCCACAGGGCCCCTCCTGAAGTGGATAACCTAAGGAGAAGTGAGCTAAGCCTGCCCCTCCTGCCCCCGTGCACCTTGCCTACCCACCCCAGCTAATACACCAGATCCCCAGCACCACAAGCCTGGCAGTGTGCAAGTAGCCCAGACGGGCCACGCCACCCCACAGTGAATCCCTCCCCTAGGAGAGGGGAAGAGAAGGCACACACCAGTCTGACTGTGGCCCCAGCAGTGGGCTGGGGGCAGACATCAGGTCTGACTGCGGCCCCGCCCACCAACTCCAGTTATACACCACAGCACAGGGGAAGTGCCCTGCAGGTCCTCACCACGCCAGGGACTATCCAAAATGACCAAACGGAAGAATTCCCCTCAGAAGAATCTCCAGGAAATAACAACAGCTAATGA
>NW_024419047.1:0-1215 GCF_014898765.1 Herpailurus yagouaroundi
GCACACGGCGAGCCCTGCCACTGCTGTACACGGTCATGGACCGCGGTGTCCTCTGCAAGCGGCACATGCTCACAGACAGAAAGCAGACGGGCATCGCTCACACCTGTGCGCTAGCTCACATGTTACTTGTGAAGAACCTAGAGGGGTCTCATCACAAGCTCCAGTGAGCGGAGTATGGCGAGCCCTTCAGGGGGCAGTCCGCATCTGTGACGTCAAGGGAAACTGGTTTGTCTTCGATCACGTCATCACAGTACCCCAAGGTTTCCCACAAAAGACTGTGTTCCTCAGGAATCATGGTGGAGGCTTTGAGACACGGGAAGCACCTGCAGGAGGCTCAGACACTCACCTGAGGTCAGATGAAGTCAGGCTGCTGTCTATATCCTGTGAGGGAAGAAATGATTGTTCACAACAGGAAACAAGATGGAGTGGTCAATGTCGAGCTTATTGTTAAACAAAACCCACATTCTTTATTACCCGATTTGGAGCAAATATCCTCAGGGTCCCGGGGTCAGGGAAGGGGTCTGTGAGGGAGCGCACTCCACAGCCAGTGCCCACACTGGCCAAGGGGCCCGCTCAGGACCGGTATGTGTCACACGCGGCCACCAGCGGGCCCTGACCTCTGTGGCAGGTCTGCATGCGGGCAGCTGCCAAGACTGAGGCGCACAGAAGAGGGGCTGCCTGAGGACTCGGAGGGCTGAGGGGAGACACCCCAGGAGAGTCTGACCTTGACAGCACCTGGGTCTCAGGGCAGTCAATACCTAAGTACGGTATTTTTTTTTTTTTTAGTTTTTTTATTTTTTAAAATATACATCCAAATTAGCATATAGTAGAGAGGAAGATGGCGGCGTAGGAGGACGCTGGGCTCACCGCGCGTCCTGCTGATCACTTAGATTCCACCTACACCTGCCTAAATAACCCAGAAAACCACCAGAGGATTAGCAGAACGGAGTCGCCGGAGCCAAGCGCAGACGAGAGGCCCACGGAAGAGGGTAGGAAGAGCGGCGAGGCGGTGCGCGCTCCACGGACTGGCGGGAGGGAGCCGGGGCGGAGGGGCGGCTCGCCGGCCAAGCAGAGCCCCCGAGTCTGGCTTGCAAAAAGCGGAGGGGCCTGACGGACTGTGTTCCGACAGCAAGCGCGACTTAGCGGCTGGGAGGTCATAAGTTAACAGCTCTGCTCAGAAAGCGGGAAGGCTGGAGGACAAAGGGAAGGAAAGCT
>NW_024419048.1:0-4497 GCF_014898765.1 Herpailurus yagouaroundi
CCACACCTCGGACGGCCTGGGGCCTCACCGCATCTCCCACGCCCGATAGTGGAGGTGGCGCTCGCTGGGACCACCTTTGTTGTTGCTAAGCTGAAGCGTGAGGGCTTCTCTCTCCCGGGCCACTTGTCCTGCCTTGCCCCTGGCTAGATGGACGGGGGAGTTGGTGCCGCTGCAGCTTGTTCATCCAAGTACCTGCTCCCAGGACGCTAAGAACACCCCCGGTGAATATTATGTCAGCACTGTGGCTCGCTAGCTCGGGGACTGACAAATGGAGTCAGACCTGGAATCCAGTCGTGGCCTTGTCCCTCACTAACTCCCAGATCTTACTTAGTAACTTTAACCTCCCCAAAGCTTCATCATTTGTAAAATGGAGAGAACCCAGTCTCAGAGTTGTGATGATTAAAGCAGATAAGGTGCATAAGTCACCTAGCAGAGTTTCTACCACATAGGTTCAAGTAAATAGACTTCCTAAGGAATCAAGCCACACTTGGTATTAGCGACTAGTTGAGTAATTTAGCAGCAGCAGAAGAGATGTGCAGTCTGTAAGCTGGACTGCTGAACCCTCGAAGAAATCGCTTGCATATTCTTTTTAACAAGAAGCCAACTAGGCCGATGTCTGAGTTACTTGGTCATATAGTAGCTGTTAAGACCTGCAGTGAGTTACTTAACCTCTCTGAACCTCAGTTCCTCATGTTAAATGAAGATGATAATGTGCAGCGTTGCTGAAAAGATCAAATGAGATAAAGACTATAATGTGCTTCATGCATTTCCTGGCACATAGTAGACACCCAGTAAACGATGATATCATTTACTTTAGCCTCCACTCACACCCCCCCCCCAATTGAATTCAATTGAATCAATAAAATTAATTGAACTCACAGAGTAAAATATGATCCTATAATCCCTGTGTAGGCTTTTGGAAGAGAATTGGCACTTCATTTTATTTCCAACCTCCTGCCCTAGTACAGAGTAATTGTAACACGGAGGCATTCCTGTAGGACCGGCGCTACCAAAAGATGTTAGCTTTCTAAAAATAATTTCACCAGAGGATGTAAACATATTTTCATTAAGAGGAAACCTGCAATAACTGAAAAACACCAGCACTCTTGGCCTCTGATATAAAAAATTTTCCTTACAGCAGTTTCCATTTTAGAAACCGAGAGGAAAAAATAAGAATTATTAAGGTAGGCTATTTAAGATACACTCTTGGAAACATTTGTTTATAGAAAGATTTCATTCTAAACCTTGTCTCAAGAACAGTTAAGGCTAGTGGAGCTCTTTTACAGACTAGCCTGTTCTCCCCAAGCTACAGTAAACATCTGATTCAGCCCCAGGGTCTATTGTATCACAACCCCTTTAACACTGAGCTGATAGTATTGTCAATTGCAGTGTATTTTTGGAAGAGATCCTACTTTGGGAGTTCTTAAATTAGTCCTAGCAAGTCTGCTTTTAAATTGACTTTTTTTTTTTTTTTAAATAGTACATGTTGACAGCAGAGAAACTAGAAGATTAAGTCAGATTTCAGATTAGTGAACTTGGGGGGGGGGGGTATTGTGCCTGCTTTTCCCACTCAAGATTCTATAAATACAGAATCTCTCTCCATGGTTCCTCACACAACAGATGGGTTGTTTTTGCAAACTCCATGGTGGTTATGTTGCTTTTTTGTTACTTTGGTCACTTTCTCACTCAATAGGTAGATTTCCAATGGTAGCCTTGGCTACTCAGGGCTATGCCAATTAAATTTGCAGATTTTCTTTAAATACTTAATATGTGTTTTTCTGCTTGAACTGCCCTAAAATTGTGTTTTTTAAGCAATCGAGTTATCCCAGCCCTGCCAGCCCTGCTCCCCTAATTTAATTACATTTCCTATCCCAAGAACACCTAGTTCTTACGATTATTTCTTCTGAAAGCAACTTCCCTTTCCCTCTCTTCGTTTTCACTGCTTCATCATTACCCCAAATTAGTGTCCCTTTTCCCTAGAGGAATATTTCATGGACTCTGACTGAGCAAGCATGGAACCATCCGATTGCCTGTCTGTCTTCCCCAGCGATGTCTTGTAGCACATGAAATAAACAAGAGAGAACTTTAAGCGTCAGAAGAAGCGTCAACACCCCCAGATAGGGTCAGATGTGAAGTATGGCTGACACGAAAGAATAAAAATCTGGGATTTCTGGGTTCTAGCTTTTCAATCTCCCTAAACTCCAGACTTGATCTTCTTGAGAAAATCGTTATGACTTATCCCTTCTGGGCCTCACTTTCAACATCTTTAAAAAATAAAAGATATTCATACCTTTCAGCTTGTAGTCTGTGGTGGATGGAGGAAAAGAAGAAGACAGTCGATCGAACTATGCTTTGAGTACTTGTTGAATGACCCTATAGTTATGACATTTGTAGGACTTGAAATGGTAAGGTTATCACCGAAAACAGAATTCAGGCTAACTGGATACTGAATATGGCAGCATTTGCCAACCCCACTACCTGCCAAGGCCCTAAAATTCACCAAAGACAACCAGTAACATTCTGGTTAGAAGTATCTTTACACTAAGACTATTTTTCTGGGCAAAGAAGTTCCATCCCCAACAATAAGACTTATAATCAGAGGCTATTCAAGGTCCAGAGAAAAACCCACGAAAAGGTCCTTGAATAAGGTATTTGTAGCCTCTGAACTATGAGGGAAGCTCATGGAAAAATCTTTCAGCCCTAGCTGTAATCTTCACCCAACTCCCTGTTTTCCCAGAGAGGACGTGACAAGACATGACTTATTGCAGTTACGTGCCTGGGGCGTAGTACCTGCCTAACACATTTCATGACCTATCCCAAACACACCTCAAAAATAACTGCATATTCTTTTCTTCATTGGAATCTACACCCAGCCTACTTCTTTCCTCCTCCACTAAGGTTTTTTTTTTAACTTAAAACAATTTTATTGGTCTTTGAAACAGGTACTTTCTCTTAGCTGTGAAAATTGATACAGAATATGTACCAGAGAAAAAGAACAGAACCGATCACCTCTCTCCTAATTGCCCTTTGCAAAAGATGCAACTTGATTGACAAAAGTTCATGAAATCCACCTTGTGGGTAACCATATAAGATTCTGTGTGGTTTGACTAACTCATTGTAGGATACGTACTTCTCTGAATTCTAAGCCAGAAGTTTTGCTTCCTCTCTTGTGTGTTTTATGGCAACTGACTTGAAATTTTTTTTCACTTAAAATTAATTCAGATATGACCACCGAAAGGTTTTGTTCATTTTTTAGGAATTGTCGGTCGTGGACCAGCGACACTGGCACCCTCAGAGACCATTATTACTATCCACGACTTCCATAGATTTTAGAGTCCCCCCCACCCCCTGCATTATCTCTTTTGATCCTGTTGACATAGACAAAGAATTCAGCTAAGGATCCAGAGATGCTGGGGAAGGAAAAGTCAGGCTGGGGTAAGTGCAGCTTTTACAGCGGTGTGCTTTGTGGTGAGGAGGGAGAGGGTGGGAAATTACCACCTCCCACCGCATTCAGGAACATTTCCGGAAAGAGGTGGAGTTTGAAAGACTTGGTGCTAATTCAAAAATGTGTAATGCCAGCTTTTTTTTGCCTTACTTTATTTATCCAGCTGTGAAACAAAATTAGTTTTGCCATGCTAAAGAACGCATAGCTGGTGAGTTGGATACCCACTTCAGAAGTGGGACACAGCCACCGGCTTCCCTCCTTCAGACTCTCAAGGAAGAAAATTTGAATTCTATCTAGGCTCACCCCATAAAATTGGGAAATTGTTGGTCTACAGGGCTTAATCCCCCCTCCTTCTTTCTCTCAGATTCTCCCTGCTTCTCAGAAAATGCAGCTGTGATGCATGTAACCGATTATGTCTAGAAATCAGACTCCAATGACAGAGCCCGGAAGTGGAAGGAGAACAGGGGCTCTCCTATGATGGAAAAGAATCCGATGACAAGGTCTCATGGAGCAAAGAGAATTCTGGTTAGCTTTTCTTTGGAATTCTATCCCTGCCCTGTGTGTGTATACCTTATCTGTGTTTTTCTGCTTCCTCCCCACCCCCAACCCCAGCCCTCTCCCTCGGCCTTATTTTTCTTTCCCTGTCTACTTTTCCTTTCCCTTAATATTTTTAAAGCTTATTTATTCACTTATTTTGGTAATCTCTACACCCAATGTGGGGTCCAAGTAAGGAACCCAAGGTCAAGAGTCACATGCTCTTCCAACCTAGCCAGCCCGGCACCCCTTTCCCTTTTTACCTCTCTGCCTTCACCCTGCCACTGGCAGCCTTGAGAATTTATTAGCCATGAAAAGTGGTCCTTAGGCCTGAGAAGATTTCATATCAATAAATATATCTTTGGGAGCACAGGGCTGGCTCAGTTGGTAGGGTATGTGACTCTTGATCTCAGGGTTGTGAGTTCAAGCTTCACGTTGAGGGCAGAGTTTACTTAGCAAAGAAAGAAAGAAAGAAAGAAAGAAAGAAAGAAAGAAAGAAAGAAAGAAAGAAAGAAAGA
>NW_024419048.1:4507-10527 GCF_014898765.1 Herpailurus yagouaroundi
AAAGAAAGAAAGAAAGAAAGAAAGAAAGAAAGAAAGAAAGAAAGAAAAGGGAGGGAGGGAGGGAGGAAGGAAGGAAGGAAGAATTAAGCAATGCTTTATAAAATATATATGTAATTTTTAAGCATTAACTGTGTGCTGAGCACTGCAGTGGACACAGGAGATGCAAAGATGACCGAGACCAGTCTCTTTCTTTAGAAGTTTCTAAAAGAGGAGGGGCTACAACCCATTGTGACACAGGAGGGGGTGTTAGTTAAATAGGGGTGAAGACTGTGCTGGGGGAAGGGAGGAAGGTCAGAGGCTCCTGGCGTCCTGAGAGGGGGGTACTTGGAGGAAGCGGGAGAGGGTTTGGAGGGCAACGTTCTGTTTGGGATGCTCTGCCTGTTCCCCTGCCCAGCTGGGCTCATGGGGCCGGCTCCTATGTTAGGTCTCAGCTCAGCTCCGGTGTCACCTGCTCTAGGGTGTGTGACCTCCACTGTCTTCTGTGGCGGCCAGCGCTGACCCTGCTCGTGGCCTTCACCACGCTCACCTTAAGTTTCTCCTCTGTTCCACCCTTCAGACCGAGTCCTCCAGAGGAGAGCCTAGATCTCAGTCACCTTTCCAGTCCGGGACGCGGTGGCGCAGGCCCTCTGCCAGGTGCTGCTCAGTAAGTACTAACGGGGCGACTAGATCAGCGGGGCCAAGGGGGGCCCGGGCGCAGCCCAGCGTTGCTGACCGGAGGTGCAGGTGCGCCAGACCCAAAGCTTGAGCCCGCCCCCCTCGCTTCCTCTGCTCGGAGCGGCCGCTCTCACCTCTCCCGGGTCCTGAGTTCTCACCTCTCCATCCTGCCGGTCAGCACAGTGGCTCTCGCCTGTCCTAAGAAAACTTCCCCTTCAACCATCAGCCTATCTTTTCCTCCCTTTCAGTATCAAACTTCAAAAAATAATGGTTTCTATTTGCGGCCCACACTTTCTCAGCTTCCACTCACTCTCCAATCTCCCAGATATGTCTGCTGTCCCCACCACTGACTCTTTGAGGCACCACCCCACCCACCGTCTCCCAGTCCTCCTCAGGCCCAGCTTAAGACATCCCCTCTTTAGGTAAACACTCTCTGACCTCCAAAGCAGGCTTAGGTGTCCCGTCTTGGTGCCTTCCAGAAGACGCTGGGCTCTCTTGGCCTCCATGATTCTCCCTCTAGCTCTCTAACCAGTTTTTGTCTACTCTGTCTTTGGACTGTGGTCCCTCGATTCACGCCCCACGCAGGACCTCATTCTCTCCAAGGCTTTCTTCACCACCCAAAATGCTGAGGACCCCCAACCTTTATTTCTGACCCCAAATTCTCCCCTGACCTCTGGATCCCTGTCTCCCATTTCCTACAGGGTTTCTCCTTCTGAATATCCTCATAACCTTTCCATCTCAGAATATATGACTTGAGGGGCGCCTGGGTGGCTCAGTCAGTTAATCGTCCAACTTCGGCTCAGGTCATGATCTCGTGGTTCGTGGGTTGGAGCCCCGCATCGGGCTCTGTGCTGACAGCTTGGAGCCTGGAGCCTGCTTCGGAGTCTGTGTCTCCCTCTCTCTCTGTCCCTCTCCTGCTCTCTCTCCCTCTCTCTTTCAAATACAACTAAACATTAAAGTATACACATGTACATGTATATATATACATGTATATATGTACGTGTATATATATGTACATATATATGTATATATATGCACATATATACATATACCTTGAACTCATTGCCTATACCTGCTACCTGAACCAAATCCTCCTTCCTTTTCCAACTGAAAGCGCCACCCGGACCGCTCAGGTACCCTAACCGTTCCTTCTTCCTCACCCTCCATACGCATTCCGTGGTCTGTTGTACCTCCTCTCCAGAATATCTCACATCCATCCCCTCCCCAGGGCTCTCAGTGTCTCTTGCCAGGACTACGGCAAGCCTTCTGCTTTCTCTCCCGGCTTCCAGGCATGTCAGCCCACGTCCACACTGCCACGAGGGAACCTTCTGGAACACACACTTGACTGCGACACTCATCTGTTTCAGAGTGTCCAACAATTGATTTCCCTGCTGCTTCCAAGGTAAAGTCCAAACTCGAACCTGACAGACCTGTGATGGGCAAGGTTTAAAGGCCACGTCACCCTTCCGGTGATCATCACTAATCACTGTTTTGGTCAGTGACCCTTTGCATTCCGATCCCTTTTCAGCCTAATCCAGCCTCACGAACTACAGGCCCTCGAACACGTCCAACACCACCAGGACTCCAGTCTTTCGTCAATACTGCTCTCTCAGCCTGGACCGTCCCCTCCACTCCACACAGTTCCCTGAAAGCGAACAGTGTGGCTGTCATCTTCGCACAACCCGTGTGTCCCAGCCTTGTGCCTGGCACATAATAGGGACTTAGTAACTTTTGACTAAGAGCTCCCAGGTTTTTAAAAAAATTTTTTTTGTTTTAATATCTACTTATTTTGAAAACGAGAGAGTGAGATGATCCCAAGCAGGCTTCTCACTGTCAGCACAGAGCCCAACGCAGGGCTCGAACTCACGAACCGGGAGATCATAACCTGAGTCAAGATCAAGAGATTAACCGGCTGAGCCACCCAGGCGCCCCAGAACTCCCAGTTCTTAGTGTCACTTCTTCACTGCTTCTCCCAGCCCCAGTGAGATGTGATTGTTGCTTCCGGGCTTCATTCATTTAACAGATTTCGTGAGTTCCTGCTACGTTTCAGGCACTGTGCTAATGGGGCGGGGGGAGAGATACGAGAAAGTTCAGTCTAGGTTAATAGACTGTCAAGTAAATAATTATAATACTGAGGTAGGTACCGTGATGAGTCCTCTGTCACACACCTTTGCCGTAGAGAAACTAATACGAAAAGCCAAACCATGGACATGCTCGTTGGGGAGCATGGTGTCTGGGCAGCGGGAAGGGGTTGGATGAATCAAACGTTCTGTGACATCTTGGTCCATTCAGGCTATTCTAACAAGGTACCACAACCTGCGTAGCTTCCAAACCACAGAAATGTATTTCTCACAGTTTTGAAGGCTGGGAAGCCCAAGAGGAAGGCATCAATGTGGTGGAATTCTGGTGACTGCCTGCTTCTTGGTTCACAGCTGTCAGCCCTCTCTGTGCCCTCACGTGGTGGAAGGGCTGAGGAAACTCTGTGGGGTCTCTTATACAAGGGCACGAATCTCATTCGGGAAGGTGCCACGCTCATGACCTAAGCACCTTCCAAAAGCTCCACTTCCCAACACCGTCATCTTGGGGCGCCCGTGTGGCTCAGTCAGTTAAGCATCCGACCTCTGCTTAGGTCGTGATCTTGCCGTTCGTGAGTTCGAGCCCTGTGCCGGGCTCTGTGCTGACAGTTCAGAGCCTGGAGCGGGCCTCAGATTCTGTGTCTCCCTCTCTCTCTTCCCCTCCCCTGCTCACGCTTGGTCTCTCTCTGTCTCTCAAAAATGAATAAAGATTTAAAGAAAAAAACCCCTAATGCCATGGTCTTTAGGGATTAAGATTTCAATATATGAGTTGGGGAGGGGAGGGGCCGAGATTTGGACCATAGCACCTGATAACTAGATGTTGCAGCTGCACCAAGGGCTGTGCCTGCCACAGACAAGAGAGCCCCTTTTCTGAACAGCGTGGGGCCAGTCACTCCAAACACCGTCTTCATCTATTCCTCTCTTTGTATTTCCTACCGACCACCTCCCTTCTACGGAGACATTCTCCTTAGCTGTCCTAAAACAGTCGCCTGGGTTCTAGCCAAAGTCTGCCACCTTCCCCTAGTTCTGTATCAAACAGGAGTGGAGGAAAAGTGTACCCCTGTTTCCAGCCTATATAAGCTTCTTTCTCTTAGAGCCATTTGTGTCCTTGGGAGGGAGGCCTTAGTTTCTCTAGCCGAGCGGAGCACTTCATACAGCACGGACCAACCTGTTGGGCGGGGTGAATGGTCACGTTCCTCCTCTTCGGACCCCACTATTTGTGGCAATCGGTCATTCTCCACAGCCCCGTATCAAAGAATCCCAGGGTTAGAAGTACTTAAGAAGAGTGCAGACCAACCATTCCTTGTGCATGAATCTCCTCCCTGACACGCACCAAGCACTTGTCCGGCCCGTGTTCCGGGACTTCCAGTGCGGAGAACGCCTGAGCCCCCGCAACAGCCCAGTTACCCCTTGACTCTCGCAGTCTGTGTTCCCGGAGCCTTCCCCAGCCCTGCGCTCCGGAGAACACGGTACGACCCCATTCCTTCGTCCCCAGGTCAGCCCTTCCGACAGCTGCTGAAGACTGCTCCCCAGCCCCCTGAGGGGCTCTCTCCCGCGCTGAACACATCCTCCTTTCCTTCACCTTCCTCACACGATGGGGTTTCAAGTATCCTCACCGTCTTGCCCATTGCCCTTGCTCTAAATAGATGGGCAGTTACTGTCGTGGCCAGATGCGCTTTCTCTTTGGCCCAAAGAGAAAAATCCATCATAAGCTTCATGCAAGCCAAAAAGCAAAAACAAAAACAAAAAGCAAAAAAAAAAAAAAAAAGCCCCATTACACCTAAGGTTTGAAAATAGGCTGCTGGCTGCCTCACCGCTCCGGATACCCCGCCTCCCACTGCACCCACGGCACCCCCCAGCGTAACTAGGAAGGCAGAAGGCATGCACTAAAAATGTTCTTTTTTAAAAGATGTAAGCGCTACCGCTAGAGCTCTGTATTTTCAGAAGTTTTCTGTGAGCTCACTGAAATGAAGGCGTGGGCCACCTCCACCATTCGTCCCCCCGCAGGGACAGTCTCAGCTTCCCAGCCTAGCAAAGCCTGCACTGCTCTGAGCCAGCTCTCGACAGAGTAATGAGGAGGTGAGAGGGCTGTGGCCCCCACCGTCCTCCCCGTCCCCTGTCTCCCATCGTCCTGAGAGCCCCCTTGCCTCCAAACCATGCCGACTCCACAGGTCACTTCTGCACTTCTCTGAAATTCTCACTGGCCGAGGACCTCCAAGAGGGTAGGAACTATGTCTGTCTTTCCACCCTCCACCTCTGCTATCCCCCTTCGAAAATTTCTCCTCCGAAAACATACTGAGTCACTTGTATTCTCTTACGGATGCGTGTCAGTACCTTATCTTCCCAGGGATATTTGTCTTCTTTCTCTTTTTTTTTTTTTTTTAATTTTTATTTATTTTGAGAGAGAGCATGAGCAGGGAGGGGCAGAGAGAGAAGGAGAGAGAGAGAGAGAGAGAGAGAGAGAGAGAGAATCCCAAGCAGGCTCTGCACTGTCAGCATGGAGCCAGATGTGGGTCTCGAACTCATGCACTGTGAGATCATGACCTGAGCCAAAACCAAGAGTCGGATGCTTAGCCAGCTGAGCCACCCAGGCACCCCAAGTCTTATTTCTAATTATGGTCTCCAGTTAAGGAGACTCCAAGCATCAGCTAAGTGAGCGTGGTTGGTGGAATGTGCAGCGGGAAGAACCTTCCTTCTTGGGCTCGCACATAACATCTGTAAACTGAGGCAAGTGTTTGATTTCTAGCTCCGACATCTATGAGCCACTGACTTGTCTGGTGTTAGTAAAACCTCCTTGTATTAGTCATGCTTCTCCCGCGAAACACAACCTTTAGGATGCCCGTAGAGAGAACGATTTGTTACAAAGAACAGGCTCCCACGGCCGTGGAGATTGACATGTCCCAAACTGTGCAGGTGGAGTTGGTGAGCTGCAGGCCCGAGAGAGCCAGTGGGTAGTTCCAGTCCAAATCTGAAGGCCACCAGGACAACCGTGGTGTAGCTCCGGTCTTAAGACCAGCAGGCTCGGGGCGCCTGGGTGGTGCAGTCGGTTAAGCGTCCGACTTCAGCCAGGTCACGATCTCGCGGTCCGTGAGTTCGAGCCCCGCGTCGGGCTCTGGGCTGATGGCTCAGAGCCTGGAGCCTGTTTCCGATTCTGTGTCTCCCTCTCTCTCTGCCCCTCCCCTGTTCATGCTCTGTCTCTCTCTGTCCCAAAAATAAATAAACGTTGAAAAACAAAAAAAATTAAAAAAAAAAAAAAAGACCAGCAGGCTCAAGGTCCAGAAAAAGCCAAAG
>NW_024419049.1:0-1112 GCF_014898765.1 Herpailurus yagouaroundi
CCCCCCTAGGCACAGTGAGTCTGTCAATAACTCAGCGACAAACCAGGGATTGGTGGAAAGTTTTCACGCTGCTCCCATTCTAACTGAAAGCATTCAATTTCTGATACACAAAAGGATGCACTGACCACAGTCACTGATGACTTGGTGCTTGAAAGCCTGGAGTTGTCATGGTAATAGTTAGACAGCAGAACTCCAACCATTGGCTGCTACAGATGCCTTCATCTGAAGCACAGACAGTTCACCCATTTGCAGTATTCTTCAGGACCTGAAGAATGTGCAGAAATAGCCCATTTGAGGACCAGTGCAACAGAGCCACTTTTCCAAATACTTGAGGGTCAGCCACAAGCCAGAAACTGGTAACTGTGTAGCATGACTGCCTCAGAGGTCAGGGGAAAAAAAAAAAAAATCAATGCCAGAAACTTTCCCTCTCCTTCTGAAGGAACAATGCAGGAGGTTTCCCTTTGTCCTAGCCTACACAGTACTCTTACTCCTGAGACAACCATCTTGCCAGGAGATTGTGCTAGTCACTTCAGTTTTTGATATAACCCATTCTCTTCTGTTGATAAAGAACTTTGGACTTCTGTGTATTCTCCTCCACCCTGTTGCTTTTTCAGGCCCAGTTCTCCCTGTTGTCCCTTGAGGCAAAGTGTCTCAGAGCCATTTCCTGTACTTTGAACTAGGGAGTCTGGCCAAGTTCTTGTCACTCTGGGATATGCTGGGCCACAGGGTCCCTCAAAAATGGCCTCTCAGTACTCTGTGGACAAAGATAAGCCCAGGGCATTTCAAGGTACCCAGCAGGAATGCTGGTGTGTAGTCAGGATCAGAGGTGTCAGGAGGGAGCTCTCTTCACTTCTGGGACAAGAGGAACATGGAGCTAGATAGTTCATTCTCAGCTTTATCCCATTCTCAGCTGAAATGAAAACTTTTGGCCCTGTGTGTAGCTATTCCAATTCCCTGGCTGTATCGATAAGTATGTCTTGAGTCCCTGACAAGGGCAATGGGGCTGTCCCTCACATAGTGAGTGCCCAGCCATTCCCAATGAGCTCTGACTCTGGTCTGTGCTAACCAAGAGCAATCAGTTTTTGATATCCCAAAGGAAAGATTGCCTTCCC
>NW_024419049.1:1122-1401 GCF_014898765.1 Herpailurus yagouaroundi
GGGGACTCTGAATAAACTGGCAACAGGACACCTTCTAATATCCCGTTAGAACTCTGTGCACAATGAGGCCTAGGGCATAGGAAGGTGCCAAGCTGTGTATGGCTGGATGCGTGGAGGCGGTCCCAGAGGTTTAGGGAGGGACTGGCCTTACACATGCAGCTGGGAGAAAGAAGATAGATGTGCACAGCAGCATAACCTAAGTCTCATGTGTAATGTAGAGCCTTGGCCTCCCTTGTAGCCATCCCCACCAATTTGCTGTTTTCTAATTCTTGGGTCACA
>NW_024419050.1:0-1246 GCF_014898765.1 Herpailurus yagouaroundi
AGAGGACACAATCAGCAAATCTAAAAGGCAGCTGAATGGAATGGGAGGAGATATTTACAAGTGACATATCACATAAGGGGTTAATATCCAAAATCTCTAAAGAATTATCAAACTCAACACCCAAAAACCAAATAATCCAATGAAGACATGGGCAAAAGACATGAAGAGACACTTTAACAAAGAAGACATCCAGATTGGTCACACATGAAAAGTTGCTCAACCTCACTCGTCATCACGAAAATACAAATCAAAACCACAAGGAGATATCCCCTCACACCTATCAGAATGGCTGAAATTAACACCTCAGGAAACGCCACGTGCTGGCAAGGATGCAGAGAAAGGGAACCCTTTTGCAATGCTGGTGGGAATGCAAACTGGTGTAGCTACTCTGGACAATAGTATGGAGATTTATCACAAAAACTAAAAACAGAACTCCACAAACGCTGACTGGGAGTGGCACGTGCACTCCAATGTTTACAGAAGCGTTATCAAAATTAGCTAAATAATGCAAAGAGCCCAAATGACCACTGACTGATGAATGGGTGAAGAAGATGTGGTATATTGATATAATGGAATATTTCTCGGTGATCAAAAAGAATGAAAACTGCTATTCACAACAACATGGATAGAACCGGACTCTATTATGCTAAGCAAAATATGTCAGAGAAAGACACACATCATATGATTTCTCTCGTCTGTAGAATTTAAGAAATAAAACTGATAAACATAGTGAAAGGAAAGCAGAAATAAGACACACACAAAGAGGGAGTCAAATGATAAGAGACTCTTAAATATAGAGAACGAATGCAGGGTTCCTGGAGGGCTAGTGAATAGGGGAATGGGCTAAATGGGTGATGGGCATGAGGGGGGGCACTTGGGATGAGGACTGGGTATTTTTTGTACTTGATGGGTCACTAAATTCTACTCCTGAAACTGGATTCCACTATAAGATAACTAACTTGGGCTTAAATTTAAAAATAAATAAATAAATATTAAAAATAAATAAATAAATGTACCACCAGTCAAAAGAAAAGAATATTTAAATCAGACTCCTTGAGTGGAAATGAAAGACCAAAAGTGATACAGACAACAAAGGATCAGAGAAAACATCAAGAAACAATGGCAAAACAACTAATAAAACGGCACGAAATATAGATCTGTCAATAATTACTCTGAATGTAAATGGACTAAATGCTCCAATCAAAAGACATTGGGTAGGGTGTCAGAATAGACAAAAGAAAAAAAA
>NW_024419051.1:0-3754 GCF_014898765.1 Herpailurus yagouaroundi
CACGGTGTGCACGGGCCGGTAAACGAGTCAGGAGCCCCCCTCGGGAACCACCCCCGCCCCCCGAACAGAGCAAAGTCCTGGTCCCGACGGCCTCACTGGCGAGTCCCGCCGAACGCTTCAAGGACACCCCACGCCGGTCCTTCTCAGACTTCTCCAGAAACGCTGAGGAAGAGGGAGCGCGTCCCAACTCCTTCCAGGCGGCCGGCGTGGCCCCCATACCAAAGCCCAAGGCGCCGGGAGGAGATCGGGGACCGCCGCCCCTCGTGAGCGCTGATGCAAACGCCCGAGCAGAGCGCCGGCAGACAGACCGCGACAGCGCACCCACGGACGACGCGCCCCGAGGCGCCTCGCGCCTGCACCGCGAGGAGGGCTCCCCACGACAGGCCGGCCGGGGGGCGCGGCCCCTGGGCAGAGGGGGGAAGACCCACGCGATCGTCCACCTCCGCGGACGCGGGATCGGGCCCTGGCCGGCCCCACACGGTCATCACGGCACTCGACCAACCGGGAACGGGAGGAGCCACCTCCACACGGTCCCCGCCGTCTCTGGAGAGCCCACGGGGGACGTCACGCACAGGGGCGAGACCCTGAGAGCTCCTCCTCGAGGAGCAGACACGCGAGGAGGCCCTCGCCACCTCCGTTCCACCCCGAACTGGAAATTCCAGTCAGAGCAAGCAGGGAGAGGGAGAAGGAAAAGGCACCCACGGCGCAAAGGAAGCAGCAACACCGTGTTTGAGCAGGACGTGGTCCTGCCACACAGAAAACCCCAAGGGCTGCACGAAACAGCCGTCGGAGCAAGTGAATTCAGCAATGAGCGGGATACAGAGTCAGCACACGGAGATCCGTTGCATGTTTATTTTTATTATTTTTTTAATTAAAAATTTTTACTTTGAGAGAGAGCACAAGTGGGGCAGAGGCAGAGCAGACAGACAGGTGCTCGCATTTTTTTAAATTTTTTTTTTTACGTGTTTATTCATTTTTGAGAAAAAAAGAGAAAGAACCCGCCGGGGGGGGGGGCAGAGAGGGGGGGGGGGGGGACACAGGATCCGAAGCGGGCTCCACTCTGACAGCAGTGAGCCTGAGGCAGGGCTCAAGTTCACGAAACATGAGATCACGACCTGAGCCAAAGTCTGAGGTCACCCAAGTGAGCCAGCCAGGCGCTCCAGCGGGCTGCATTTTTACACCCAATAAGCGATCTGAAAGTAACTTACAACAGCATCAAAAACAATATGATACCTAAGAAACAACCAAACAGGTAAGAAACTTGCAGGATGATAACTATAAAACATCGTGTGAAGAAATGACAGATGTAAATACATGGAAACACATTCCATGTCATGGACGAGAAGACTTCAAACTGTCAAAATTCCAGGGGCACCTGGGTGGCTCAGTCGGTTACACGTCCGACTTCAGCTCCAGTCAAGATCTCACAGTCTGTGAGTTCGAGCCCCGCATCGGGCTCTGTGCTCACATCTCAGACTGGATGGAGCCTGTTTCAGATTCTGTGTCTCCCTCTCTCTCTGCCCCTCCCCTGTTTATGCTCTGTCTCTCTCTGTCTCAAAGATAAATAAAAACATTTAGAAAAAAAAAAAAAAAGAAACTGTCAAAATTCCATATGACCCAAAGCAAATGTACAGACTCCACCCAATCCCGATCAAATTCCGAATGACATATTTTGCGGAAAGGAAAACCCATCCTAAAATTCATATGGAATTTCAAGGGACCCTGAAGAGCAAAAACAATCTTGAAAAAGGACAACCAGGGGCGCCTGGGTGGCACAGTCGGTTAAGCGTCCGACTTCAGCCAGGTCACGATCTCGCGGTCCGTGAGTTCGAGCCCCGCGTCAGGCTCTGGGCTGATGGCTCGGAGCTTGGAGCCTGTTTCCGATTCTGTGTCTCCCTCTCTCTCTGCCCCTCCCCCGTTCATGCTCTGTCTCTCTCTGTCCCAAAAATAAATAAACGTTGAAAAAAAAATTTATAAAAAAAAAAAAAAAAAGGAACAAGAGAGATCTTTCATAAACCACCTAACTCCACACCTCAAGGAACCAGAAAAAGAAGAACCAAAGAAGCCCGAAGTTAGCACATGGAAAGAAATAACAAAGAGCAGAGTGGAAATGAATGAAACAGAGATGAGAAAGGCAATAGAAAGATCAATGGAACGTACAGCCGCTTTGGGGGAAATACAAGCACAAACCTTTAGCCAGACTCAACAAGAAACACAGAGGGGCAGCGAGAGGACTCAGATGAGATCGGAAACGAAGAGGAGACGTGCCACGGACACCACAGACACACTGGGGATCACAAGAGACTAGTAGGAATGACTGCACGCCAGCAGGAAATTAAAACATCCCTGGGAACATACACCCTACCAAGACGGAGTCGTGAAAACATAGAAAATCCGAACAGACCGGTGACCAGCAAGGAGACTGAATCTGTAATCAAAGACCTTCCGGCGAAAGGTGGTCTGGCTGGTGGATTCTACCGGCACTTAAAGAAGTCATACCGCTCCACACCAAGACGGAGAAGAGGGGAGAACACTTCCAAACTCACCTGATGAGGCCAGCACCACCCTGAGGCCAAGACCAGACGAGGACGGCCCAAGAAAAGAAAATCGTAGGCCGACATCCCTGATGAACACAGATACAAAAGCCCTCGGTGATGTATCTGCAGACCGAACTCAACAACGCACTGAGAGGGTCACACGCCCCAAAAGAGTGAGATTGACTCCAGGGATGCGGGTTTGGATCAAGAAATCGATTCGAGGGGCGCCTGGGTGGCTCAGTCGGTTGGGCGTCCGACTTCGGCTCAGGTCACGATCTCGCGGTCCGTGAGTTCGAGCCCCGCATCGGGCTCTGGGCTGATGGCTCAGAGCCTGGAACCTGCTTCCGATTCTGTGTCTCCCTCTCTCTCTGCCCCTCCCCCGTTCATGCTCTGTCTCTCTCTGTCTCAAAAATAAACAAAAAACATTAAAAAAAAATTTAAAGAGAAAAAGAAATCGATTCGAGCAGTCAGTCTCCCCTTTGCTGTCCCGTCCACTGCTGGCGTGTTCAATAAACTTGTATCGCCTTAAAAAAAAAAATCAATTTGACATCCGCAAATCAGTTAATGTGACACATTGCATCCATGAAGTGCAAGATTAAAATCGTATGATGATTTCAATGGATGCAGCAAAAGCGTTTGACAAAATTCATCACCTGTTTTGATAACCACCCTCAACAAAGCGGGGACGGAGGGGACGTCCTTTAGACACGGCTAAAGGCCGCCTGTGACAACTCACAGCTCCTATCACACCCAACAGGGGGAAGCTGAGAGCTTCTCCTGGAAAATCGGGAATCAGACGAGGAAGCCCAGCCTCTCCACTTTTGTCCCACAGAGTCCTGGGTGTCCCGGCCAGAGCAACCAGGTGAGACAGAGATGCAGACGACAGCTCAGCCGACACACACACACACACACACACACACACACACCTGCTGGAGCTGGTAAATGAACTCAGTGAAACTGCAGGACACAAAATCAATGTACAGAAATCAGCTTCTACACACTAATAACAGAGCATCGGAGAGAGAAATTAAGAAAACAATGCCCCTGACAAGTGCATCAAATAAAACCCCGAAGAACAAACTTCATCAAGGAGGCGAAAGGCCCGTACACTGAACACTGTAAAACCCGAGAGAAAGGGGTGCCTGGGGGCTCAGTCGGTGAAGCGTCCGACTCCTAGTTTCGCCTCAGGTCATGATCTCATGACTCGTGAGTTCAAA
>NW_024419051.1:3854-4688 GCF_014898765.1 Herpailurus yagouaroundi
GCCTGGGTGGCTCAGTCGGTCGAGCATCCCACTTCGGCTCAGGTCACTATCTTGCGGTTCATGGGTTCAAGTCCCGCGTCGGGCTCTGTGCTGACAGCTGGGAGCCTGGAGCCTGCTTCCGATTCTGTGTCTCCCTCTCTCTCTGCCCCTCCACTACTCGTGCTCTGTCTCTTTCTCAAAAATAAATAAACATGAAAAAAAATTTTTTTAATCTTAAAGAAATAAGCTGAAGACAACACAAATAAATGGAAAGAGAGTTTGTGCCCGTGACAGGCAGAATTAATATTGTCAGAATGTCCACAGTACCCAAAACAATCTACTATTCAGTGCAATCCCTATCAAAATTCCAATGGCATTTTTCACAGAAATAGAGCATACAGTCCCAAAATTTGTATGGAATCACACAAGACCCCAAATAGCCAAGCAATTCTGAGAAAGCAGTGGGACACCATCCACCTGCAAAACTTCTGCCCGGCACAGGAAACCATCCACAAAATGAAAAGACAACCCGTGGAATGGAGAGAATGTTTTCAAATCAGATCTCTGATGGGGGCTAATGTCCAAAACATATGAAGAACTCATACAACTCAACAGCAAAACAAAACAACAAAAACCCCAAACAATCCCATTAAAAACTGGACATTTCTCCAGCGAAGGCACCCAAATGGCCAACAGGCACAGGAAAAGGTGCTCGCCATCACTCAGCATTGGGGCGCCGGGGGGGCTCGTCGGTTAAGCGTCCGACTTCGGCTCAGGTCACAGTCTCACGGTTCGTGGGTTCGAGCCCCGTGTCAGCCTCTGTGCTGACAGCTGGGAGCCTAGAGCGGCTTTGGA
>NW_024419052.1:0-1451 GCF_014898765.1 Herpailurus yagouaroundi
AAACAACAAAGACATAAAATAATCTGGCAGTTATGTGTTTTTACTCACGTCAATATAGCTGGCATTTATATAATTTGACCCTGCATCTCCATTTATATCAGAGAGTTCAACACGGTTGTAATCATCTGTTCAAAGAAAAGAAATATAAATAAGTGAAATAATGAATAACCAAGTAGCCTAAACATATAGAAATTCAATTCTCAATGAGTACTTACAAGGAAGGATGTCAACATAACGATTTTTGTTCTGGTTAAAGGGTTTTCGAGCATCCTTGATGGAAAACTTGCTAAATACCCGTGGAATGCTCTGAAAGACATAATGGTCCTTTGGGTCATGGCAGATTCAAGAAAAATAATTTCCCCCTTGCCACTTACATTTTGAGCAAATGAGACATCCTGGAACGTATTTCTTTTTTGCTGATGAACAAGTTGCATGGAGTAATTGAAATTAACATTATTAGGAATTATGCAAAAAATACTAAAAATGAATGATGGGATACTTTGAGAATAAAGCTGTGACACAACTTTATAACTAATAATGATACAATAAAGAATTATTTTGAAATATTTGCCAGTTTCATGACTATGACGATCTCTTCTGGTCTATAAATATCTGCTGATAATACCTGCTTTGACTATGTTGCTAGATTACGTAGAATAAATTATAAAGACAAAGCATTATATAATACATTTAAAATGGAATTATCCTGAGATAGGAGGAAGATGGCGGTGTAGGAGGATGCTGGGCTCACCGTGCATACTGCTGATCACTTAGATTCCACCTACACCTGCCTAAATAACCCAGAAAACCGCCAGAGGATTAGCAGAACGGAGTCGCCGGAGCCAAGCGCAGACGAGAGGTGCACCGAAGAGGGTAGGAAGGGCGGCGAGGCTGTGCGCGCTCCACGGACTGGCGGGAGGGAGCCGGGGCGAAGGGGCGGCTCGCCGGCCAAGCAGAGCCCCCGAGTCTGGCTTGCAAAAAGCGGAGGGGCCTGACGGACTGTGTTCTGACAGCAAGCGGGACTTAGCGTCTGGGAGGTCATAAGTTAACAGCTCTGCTCAGAAAGCAGGAAGGCTGGAGGACAAAGGGAAGGAGAGCTGCTGAGCCCCCTGACGACAGAGCTCAGTTTCGTGGGGAACAAAGGCGCTCACCAGCGCCATCTCCCCCGCCCATCCCCCAGCCAAAATCCCAAAGAGAACCAGTTCCGCTCCGCGCAAACACCCAACTCTGCGCTTCTGCGGAGCCAAACCTCCGGCAGCGGATCTGACTCCCTCCTGCTGCCACAGGGCCCCTCCTGAAGTGGATCACCTAAGGAGAAGCAAGCTAAGCCTGCCCCTCCTGCCCCTGTGCACCTTGCCTACCCACCCCAGCTAAGACGCCAGATCCCCAGCATCACAAGCCTGGCAGTGTGCAAGTAGCCCAGACAGGCCACCCCACCCCACAGTGAATCC
>NW_024419053.1:0-2711 GCF_014898765.1 Herpailurus yagouaroundi
GAGGGGCTCCGGGGCCACCCCCTACCGTGTGGTCATACTTGAGTCGGCCCCGTCGCCCGGCTGCAGGGAGGGGAGGCTCCAACATCCCGCCATCCCCAATCCCCTACCCCTGCGCGGGGACCTGGGGACAAGTAAGCAACGTGCCCCCACGTCTTAGGGGAGCTACGGGGCCTCGGATGGCCCTCGTGATCAAAAGGCAGCCTCCCTGGTGTCGGGGTCTGGCCCCTCTGCTCTCTGCCCGCGCTATCGCTCTTCACCTCTGGAGGTGACAGCTTCAGATATTTGCTGATACCCAGCTGGGAGTAACTCCCCAGTTCCCCTCCCGGTGGGTACAGAGATCTTTTATCCAAATGGGTTTCTTAGGAGGCTCCCTGGTGTGGAGGTCTCGGCTGGCACCGACCCAGCTAGCCAGGAGGAACAAAAGCGTCCCCTCCAGGGTTCTTTCTGTCCCTCATGCCAGCTCCAACTAACACGCCCAAAGTCTCCACACCCTGTGCTGTGTGTACTTCTGGAGGCTTGGAAGGGGAAACTGAGTCACAGAGCAGGACAGTGACACTCCCTTGGCGAAAGCAGGAAAGAATTGAGTTGCAGGAAATAGAGTCAGCATCCTAGCTGTGTTCGCCCTTTGAGTCATTCCTAAAAATGCTGCAATCTTTTTGTATCAAAGTCAGGAGTGACAGGTAGAAATGTATCCTGTTCCCCTCCCAAAAGGACAGAAGGGGGCAGGGTTAGGGACAGGATGCTCCTTCCATGGGTCCCCACTGGGAGGGAAGGTGGGCTGCCCAGGGTCTTGGGTCCTGGCTGTGAGCTGTGGGGCAGGGCTGCTCGGAATTGTCTCCTTCAATGGTGGCAACACAGATGTGGGGGAGGCCCTGGGGACGGTGGGCACAGCCACCAGGGCCTTGTTCCTGCCAGGTGGAGACCAGCGAGGCCTTTCCAGCAGGCAGAGAAGTCCTCGGCCGGCTGAACGGATGCTCGTTGTGAGATCAGCATTTCCGGGCCTCGGTTTCCACGAGGGACAAATGGGGATCTATTCGTGTCTACAAAACCTTTTGGAGCACTTACTCTGCGCCAGGCACCGGGGAACCCCAGTGTGTAGGATCACTGTCAGTGACGGCGTCACCTATGCACGAAACCCCCACGTCATCACCTGCTCAGTACGGGCCCTGCGAGGGGGAGACCCTGATGCTCTCTCCATTTCCCCAGGGGGCTGCGGCACAGGCCAGCTAGTGGGCCCAGGGAGAGATTTTGTCCCCATTCAGGGCGGGAGGTT
This sequence comes from Herpailurus yagouaroundi, assembly GCF_014898765.1. Classification (NCBI taxonomy): domain Eukaryota; kingdom Metazoa; phylum Chordata; class Mammalia; order Carnivora; family Felidae; genus Herpailurus; species Herpailurus yagouaroundi. The sequence continues at coordinate 1,274 of NW_024419053.1, forward strand.
GGGGGTTGCTACCGAGAGGTGGCCAGGAGGATGCGTTTTGTCAACAGCAAGGGTGGAGATGAGGAATGCAAACAATCCAGGTTAACTTGCTCCTCCCCCGCCGGGCTCCCCCTCCCTCCCCCTCCGTCCCCCGGGGAACCGGAGGGGTTGTGCTTCAGTGTGTCAGAACTGCTCAGGGTCTGCACTTGACATTGACATCCTTCCGGGGCTGGGTCATTCTCTGTCATGGAGGCCGTCCTGGGCACTGCGGGGTACTGAACGGCATCCCTGGCCTTCACCCCCTGGATGCCACTAGCATCACCTCCCCCTTTGCAACTTGTGACAGCTAGACACCTGTCCAGAGGGGGGGCGCAGTCACCTGCTCATCCCCTGAGTGGATTCCAGCGGTTGGGGGGGGGGGGGGGGGGGGAGGTGAACAAGCAGGTAAATGAAGATGCATAAAGCAAACGCCCAGGCCCAGGCTCACCCCAGGGATCCCGACCTAATTGGTCCAGGCAGAGCCCAGGTAAGGGTGTTTTCTAAAAACTCCCAGGTGACACACGCATTGGCTGCTCCCATGGAGAACCTCGAGTCTAACGTCAGAGCCCACTTGGCAGACTGGGGACTTAGGACACATCAACCAAGTGCCGTGTGTGACACGTGTGCAGATCCTGATATGCACAGACCTGCTATGAAAAGGTATTTGTGAGGTAACAGTGGAAAAAGGAACAGAGTCTGGGGATTAGATAATATTAAGAAATTATAAATTTGAGAAACAGCTGGACGTAGGGGAAGGCAAGGAAAACTATGATAAAAACGGAGAAGGCAAATTGTAAGAGACTCCTAAATACAGAGAACAAACTGAGGGTTGACAAGGGAGGTGGGTGGGGGATGGGCACTGAGGAGGCCACTTGTTGGGAGGAGCTCTGGGTGTTGTAGGTAAAAGATGAGTCACTGGATTCTACTCCTGAAGCCAAGACTACACTGTACGTTAACGAACTTGAATTTAAACTAAAAAAAAGGAATTCTTACTAGTTTTAATAGATAACGGCAGTGGTATCATTGTGCTTTTAAAAGCTCCTGTTAGCGATGCGTATGGAAGTGTATTTATGGGTCAATTTGGTACGAGGAGCAGTTTGTTTTAAAAGTGTCCAAGAAAATAAAAAGGTGGAGGAGAGGGGCGCCTGGGTGGCTCAGTCGGTTGAGCGGCCGACTTCGGCTCAGGTCATGATCTCACGGTCCGTGAGTTCGAGCCCCGCGTTGGGCTCTGTGCTGACAGCTCAGAGCCTGGAGCCTGCTTCAGATCCTGTGTCTCCCTCTCTCTGCCCCTCCCCCTTTCATGTTCTGTCTCTCCCTGTCTCAAAAATAAATAAAACGTTAAAAGAAAAAATTAAAAAAAAAAGGGGGGGGGCAGAGAGACAAAGCAAATGACGGGAAACGTGGATAGTCGTCGAAGTTA
>NW_024419054.1:0-5420 GCF_014898765.1 Herpailurus yagouaroundi
CACAGAGTAAGGAAACATGAGTCCTGTCTTATACCTAGGGAGACTGAAAGTATCTATTCTATTATACATATATACACACACATATGTGTGAGTGTGCCTGCGTGTAACAAATACAGAGCGAAGCCAGAAAGAAGCACATTTGACGTGGCTGAGTCAGGGAGCACTGTACAATAGGACCGTCTAACAGAAACAGAACATGAGCCACAAAGGAGAGGCACATAGGTAATTTTCAAACGTCAGTAGCCACTTAATAAAAGTAAAAAGAAGCAGATAGAATCAAGTTTAGTAGCATATATGACCCCAAGATAGCCAAAATATGTTCATTTCAACATGTGACCATTATGAGTTTATGAATGTGATATTTTGCACGTACAGAGTCTTCGAGCCGTCTGTGTATTTTATACTTCCATTACAGCTCACCTTGGCTTAGCCACCTTCCAGGTGCTCGGTACTGCACGTGGCAAATGGCATCCATACTGGAGAGCGCAGTTTCAGAAATCTGGAGATGAGAGAGTTTGCTGAAGACAGAGGCTGCCAGGTGGGCTCACGGGGGAAGTGGGGCAGGAATGTGCCCCCTCCTGGCACAGAGACTTTGCTGCAGCACCTTATAGAAGCCTCCTTCTCCTGGCTCCTTTGGCCCCAGGGAGTCCCTAAATCTACTTCCTGCTATTGCAGGGACCGCACTCAGATTTGGTTCTTACTCTTTGCTGGTACCTTCAGACTCTCAGATTGTCCTTTCCTTCCTGGCACCCCCCCCTTACCTGGCACACTGCTTAGGGTATGGGAAGCACATATATGTAACGGCAATTTCTTCTTTGCACAATATGGCTGTATACAGATGCATACAAATAGATACAATGCCAGGTAAAGACCTGAGATAGCCCAGCTCTGGCTCCCGGAGCCACGAGGCCTGCAGAGCCCCAGTTTTTCTCCAGCCATACAGAGTTACGAGCTAAGCAAATGCCATAACCATTCCTAGCAGGAAACCAGTCTGTGCCTGGGCTCCAAGCAGGGGACAGGTGGGCACAGGGCCCGGCTGTGGGGAGTGCCATTTGGCAGAGAGATACTAGAGGAAAGGGGAGGAGACGATGGTCTGACTCCTTGTGTGCCCTTCATGGCCAAGTCCATTTTCTAAGGTGAGATGGAGTAGAGAGACCTATTCCACGTGGCCAAGTATGGTGGTGACACGTATGACAAAAAATCTGGAGGATGAACAAAGCACAAATGGGAAAAAGTACATAAGAGGACAGAGGCAGAAGCCGAGAAACTCAGAGTCATCTTGCCCACTGTCCCCCAACAGCTGGTGTGCCCTCACCTAACAGTTCAAGTGTCCCCACCACCAGGGCCCATGATGGGTCGCAGTGGTGGCTGGACCTACATCAGCCTCCATCTCCTTAGGCCTGTCTTTTTCCACAGCCCAGTGATTAACAGTACGACCACAAACTCAGGCAATCAACTACATAAGAGGAGTGGATTGGGTGAGGAGGCAGGACACGCATTGTCCCCACACCTCTGCCCTGTCCCAACAGTAAAGTCACTACTGGTTTGCAAGAGGATGGAATTCAGAGGGGTTGCCAATCTTAGCTCAATAATATCTTTACCAGAATGTAAGTCCCAGTGCAGAAGGAGCAAACCCTCTGACACACTCAACTTTCAGCAAGCGGGAATGGGACCCTGGTGTGCCTCGATCTTGCAAGTTTTGCAAAGTCTTGAGAAGGGATTTTATGGGACATTTTCCAGTTTTAAAATGGTTGGAGCTGTGTCAACAAAATTTTACACACTGTACGGGGCCACACTGTGTGAGCCAAAGAAAACTGACCACAAGGCTGCCAGCTCGAGATTTCTCCTCTAGTTCAAAGAGATATGGTCATGGTCCTGTTCCACCATCGGGCCATTTGTAGCTTCTCAGCTCGATTTTGTTCTGAGGCTTAATTCCGATCAGGCAGATGAAGGGCTGAGCATAGTTTCTGGCACATCGTGAAGGCAGTTAATAACTGATGTCCGCTAGCTCTAAAGAACCTCTGAGATTTAATTCTAACCATTATATAGGGATCAAATCACAGGATGTCCCCAGAGACAAAACATCTGAAAGAGGGCTCCTCTCCCTCAAACGATTCCCTATCTCTTCATTTCTGTTTCATGGCTTGGATTTACGCCACTTTCATTTTACTTTCTCGATTCATGAAACTCGATTTGTTGCACAAAGGAAGTAAGAAAGAAAAAAGGTCAGCCCAGGTGAAAGTCTAAGCTGGTGTAAGTTTTCTAGAAAGTAGTTTGGCAATGCCCAGCAAATAAGAGGCTGAAAAAAAAAATCGTATGCCTTTTGACTCAGCGATTCCAGTTTAAGGAATTCAGCCTAAGTAAAAAATGATGGTTTTTCATAAAGATTTAATTCCAAGAATTCTTACGACCGTGTAATCTACAACAGAAGCAATTAAGGAAATTAAACACCCACGAATAGGGAATTTGTAGCAAAAGTTATGATACACGAAAGCGTTTAACACAGCCGCCCGCATGACTTTCAGAGCACTTACTGCGTTCACAGTGTGTCCCCTGCAATAAACGCCATGAAGGCAGAGTCTCCAGTCTGTCTTGTTCACCACTGTCTACACTACTTTCCATGAGCTGGCACGTAACAGACACCCATAAATATTTAAATACATACAAGATAGCTTATGTAGTATGATTCTGTTTTTGTAAAAAAAAAAAAAAAAAGACATGTATTTCCCTTTCTGGCAGTATGTTATTACTATTTTTCCCTAGAGCAGAACTCAGCAAACTACAGTCCCTGGACTAGTGGCCAGTTTTTGTAAATAAAGTTTTATTGGAACACAGCCATGTTCATTCTTTTACATGTTAGCTATGGCTACTTTTGCACTAGAATGCAGAGTTGAGTTGTTGCAACAGAGACTGCACGGCCAAAAAAAGTTGAAAATATTCACTATTTGGCCCTTTAAAGAAAAAGTTTGCTGACCCTTGGTCTAGATGGTAGTTCTTTCTGAGTGGTCTAACATACATATATGTATGTGTGTATCTGTGTGTGTGTGCCTGTCTGTATACATGTGTGCATGCATATACGTATAAGTGCAATTTTTTTACACTGAACACAAATTATATTTGTAACCAAACAAAAATCAGAATTATTTTTACAAAAGAAAGGAAGGATTGCCGGAAAGGAGGAAGGAGGGAATGAAGGGGAGTAGGAGGGAGGGAAGGAATTGCTTATCCATATTTATCAATATAAAAAAATTTCCACAGGGGTGCCGGGGGGGCTCAGTCGGTTGAGAGTCTGACTCTTGACTTCAGCTCACGTCATGGTCTCACGGTTTGTGGGATCGAGCCTTGCATCAGGTTTTGTGCTGACAGCATGGAGCCTGCTTGAGATTCTTTCTCCTTTTCTCTGCCCCTGCCCTGCTCATTGTCTCTCTCTCTCTCTCTCTCTCTCTCTCTCTCTCTCTCTCTCTCTCTTTTTCAAAATAAATAAGTAAACATTTTCAAAAAAGAAGAAGAGGGGCACCTGGGTCACTCAGTCGTTAAGTGTCCGACTCTTCATTTCAGCTCAGGTCATGACCTCAGGTTCATGGGATTGAGCCTGGAATTAGGCTCCATACTGACAGTGCACAGCCTGCTTGAGACTCTCTCTCTCTCTCTCTCTCTCTCTCTGCCCCTTCCCCACTCTCTCTCTCTCCCTCTCTTTCTCCAAATAAACTGAAAACAAAACTACTTTAAAAAAGGAAAAAGAAAAATGTCCACAATAAGTGAAAAATGTTAAATGTGGTATGAAGTATGGTTACATTTTTGTAATGATTGGGTAAATCACTGAAAGAGAAATGCAAAAAAAGGTTTAGGTTCACTGTATTGAGGCAAGGGAAATATAATAATGGCTTTTGTTTCCTATTTTCCTCTTTGTTACATTTTCTAAATTTTCCAGCAGAAACATGCTTTACTTACATAATAAAAAACAGAAAATAAGTGATGTTGAAAGGAAAGACAGCAAAAATAAAGTTCCAGTCTACATAAATAGCAGCAGCCTGTTTCCCAGGCTTCACCAGGCAAGGGGACATCTTCTTGGTGTCACAGGGTGCACCCCTTTCAGCACACTCCCTATTATTACCGCATTCCAGTAAAGCCAAAACATGGCCAAGGCGGAGAGGGTAGTACCCAGGGCCACGTTTCTTAAAAAAGTATTAATGTTGGTCCCCACTGTGATCTAGATAGTTTCTCTTTACATTAAATTTTTTTTTTCAATAATCCACTTCATTCCTTCCAAAGCACAGTGCACCATTTCTATCTAGATTACAAAATGTGTTCAGGGAAGAGGTTTTCTGACTTAGTAGTCGGACACTTGTAGTGTCTCCCACCTCGATCACATTGCCCTGGTTTTAGTCTTAGCCAAGATGGACATTTCTGGTAATGCTGACAGCTCCCGCTTCATTCATCAAATGCATACCTCTCTGCTTTTCTGCCTCCAAAGTAGGTAGCAGAAGGTAACGCCCCTGGGGACAACCTTCAACAATGAGGGATCAGTGGATAAATGCCCCAGTTTCTGGGTCCCAGCATCCCGGCAGAGATGAACACCAGTTGCCCAGAGAGGCCATCTTTCTTGGCTCTTTCTCCTTCCCTTCTTCCCCTCTTCCTTCTCTCCCTCTTCCTGGAAATCTCCTCCCAAATTAACTTCCTGCACCCAAAATCTTGTTTCAGATTCTGCTTCAGAGGAACTCAAACTAAGAGAGCGCATAAGCAAATATAAAACCAATAAAAAGAATTATACCACAGAGCCCCAGAAAGCTCTCAAAGATGGTGTGAAACAGAGTTCATCCGTTTCTAGAATACATTCCCTCATCGTACATCTATTTAGTAGGCTTCTACATTGGGCCACACACACGCTAGGTGCAAAACGAACTGCAGAAACACAGCCTATACCCGTGGAAGACACAAGACGCTTAACAGTCACCAAGCCCACTATACTATGAGAGTATAGGAAAATATAAGAAAGATTAATGTTGGGGAGGAAAAATAATCTTCCTCTTTCTGAATTTTTAGCAGAGACCCCTGTAATGAAAGATTAACAGGAGAAAAACCAGCAGAATTTATTAACAGGTATACTGTATGCAAACATGGGAGGTACCCAGGGAAAAACGAGTCACTCAAAGAAGTAGCTTAGAATTCAGGCTTAGATATCATCTTAGTAGGGAAAGGGGCGGGGCATGGAGGCTCCTCCAGGAACAGCAAATAATTTGTAGGAAACATGAATGGGTGCTTAGAAGGTATGAGGTAGTCTCACGAGGAGGTATGAGAGTTTGTGACAAAGTCTATATGGGTGTGGTGTTGACCTCCAGTCTCCTCTGCATTCTCTGCAGTGGTGAAGACCATCTTCCCTGGTTGGTGAAACTCCCAGGGAAGCACCTATGCCAGCTGGA
>NW_024419055.1:0-1410 GCF_014898765.1 Herpailurus yagouaroundi
CCACAGACATATTTCAACACTATTAGAATAACCAGATTAATTAAAGTGCTGTATTACAAAAAAGTGTTGTATCAATTTTGACAATGTTAAAGCCCATTACTGGTTGAAAATTAGGTGCTGTAAGATTGGAGAATATTGTTTTTAGTACATATAGGAATTCCCTGTTGCAAACGACTTTTATTTGTGGTTTGAAATTGTGTTTCTAAAAAGGACTGCAGTGCTATCAAAGTGATATTTTATTTTGAACATCTGGGGAGTTCTGAGAATTGTTAAATTTTAGAAGAAATATTTCATATGTTGCAAAATGTTACATGACACACTAAAATTGCCCAAAGCAGGAACAATAGTGAAAACAAAAGGAAACAAAGCATTTTTTAAAAAAGGACTTACCATCAGAAAGTGACAACTGACTTAATGGCAAAGATATGAAAGCATAAAATGAGAAATAAAAGGACAGATATTTTATGGAAGAACACAGATGTTACAAACATCTACAAAGATCTACGATTTCAAAGGCAGTTAGGGTAACTCCAGTTGTTTAGTTATACTAAAACTCACATCAATGTAATTTCAGACCTCAGTCAAGGAACTGTGCAGTCAGTGAACTCTGGAATTACTCCTGTCTCTCCAAGTACAAAGTATCAGCTTCAAAAATTATTTCGTGGGGCACCTGGGTGGCTCAGTCAACTGAGCGTTTGGTTGAGCTACCAACTTTCGCTCAGGTCATGATCTCATGGTTCGTGGGTTCGAACGCCACGCGGGGCTCTGTGCGGAGCATGCTTCAGATCTGTGTCTCCCTCTCTCTGTCCCTCTCCTGCTCATTCTGTGTCTCTCTCTGTCTCAAAAATAAATAAACATGAAAAATTTTAAAAATTAAAAATTAAAAAGATTTATTTCATGTCTAGCTATGTAGTTTAGTAATCTAAATTAGGAATTAAAAGACGTACACTATAACGCATATAAAGTGCTTAAACTCAATCTGAGTGGTCTAAGTTCTCAATAATGTGTTAGTGATTTTAATAATTTTTATTAAAACAATTTTGTTGTTTCCTTTTGAGAGAGAGAGACAGAGACTAATACAGAGTGTGAGTGGGCGAGGTTTAGAGAGAGTAAGACACACAATCTGAAGCAGACTCCAGGCTCAGCGCCTGTAGCACGGAGTCTGAGGTAGGGCTCGAACACAGACCGTGAGATCGTGACCCCCACCGAATTTGGATGCCCAACCGACTGAGCCACCCAAGTGCCCCAATTTTAATTATTTGTAACACAGTAACCATTTATCATTACTGATTCATAGCATTTACACCATGTAACAATTCATTATACAAGAGCATCTTTCAGTATTGAATATCTTTCTTGGCCAAGTTTTGTTCAATTTTATAAAAAGTCTTTGGATTGTATATAGTTAAG
>NW_024419056.1:0-6772 GCF_014898765.1 Herpailurus yagouaroundi
TTTTAAGCTCTAGATTTTTCTGAAACCGTTGATATTTGTATCTGAAATTATATCTTCCCGTGAGAATGTTCACAGGGGCTCATTTTTTTTTTATAAGCAAGTGCTGTCCTTTGTCCTTCAGAAGGGGATGATTGGGAAGGGTACCCTAGGACGCCACCCCAAAATAGGAGTGGGGAGCTCAGACACACCTTCCCCAAACATGCCCCGTGCGTGTGAACGGTACGGTATACGCCGCCCGCACGTAGGCCTGTCTGACATAAGGGCTATTTCTGAGCAGTTTAGAGAAATACCAGACGCAGGAGAATCTCTAAAACCAGAGGAGAACTCACACTTTCTTAAGGGGAATTTCACATTTATGAAGGAGATCTCAGTCGGGGTCTCCCTCTCTGTGCCAGAAAGAGAAGGACGACTAGATCAGCACGGAAACTTGTCCCTGGAGAAAGCCCGGCCTTGATTCTGCAGAACAACCTTGCCTTGTTTACCATCCTTTCCCTGGGAGCCCATAACCGGCGCCCTGTGCACGCCCCTCCCGCATGACATCTTTTGTCTTTAGTGGAAGATGGTATGTAAAGGGGGTGGCTTGGGCCTTTTCAGGTGTTCTCAGTTTTTCAGACTATCTCCCAGGAATACATGACGTGCATGTCATTACACTTCTGCTTGTTTTCTCTGGTTACTCTGCCTTTGCTATGGCAGGGGGCGTGGGGGGCGGGAGGGGGGACGTACAGAACCTAGCAGGGTAGAGGGTTAGTTATTTTTCCTCCCCTACAGTGTTCTTTTGTATTACATCAATGTTTTACATTGCAGTTGCATTAGAGGGCCTAATTTGCCATGACAAGTCTCATGGTTTCTTTTCAAAAAACTCTGATGTAGTCTCACAAGGTTCCTTTCATGGGCAACTTTAGAATCATTGTAGCAGTTTCGGGGGGGGAAAATCCCTTTAAGATTTTGATCACGATTGCATTAACTGTAAATTCACTGGAGTACAATTAAAGCCCTACAAAAATGACGTACTTATATCCATAAACTTACCGCTTGCAGTTTCTTTTAAGCCTTTTAATTTTCAACGACTAAAATGAAAATTTGGTTTTCATATAAGACTTAAAATAGAATACTCTTCGCGTACGTTGGATTTTATTTCTTAAAAACAAATACGAGATCATACTCTGGAATTTTGACACCAATATAATTTTGTAAACTACTGTAACTAACGTCACCCATTGTTCAAGTGTGTGTTTTAGGAACCGGTTAATAGCTGAAAACAAACAAACAAACAACTGCGGTTTGAAATTGTATCTTCTCTACTGATTGGGTTTTGGTCACTTGCTTATGGTTTCTAAATCTTTGTTCATGTACAGAATGGGATTGGGATAGTAACAGTAATCACCTCATAAACAGTGTAAGAATTAATGAAGATAATTTATGTAAAATACTGCATGTACATGGCAGGCTTCTATTTAATATAACAAGTAATTTTTATTTTTAGTACTAAATTTAAAATATTTTATATTTACTTTATACTTTAAAATATTTTCACCTTAATACACACGAATTTAAAACATTGTACATGATGTACACAATGTTAAATAACTAACATTTATTTTTACTACATATTATGTTATTAACAGAGTCTATGTTTATTTTAATATGTATTATATTATGTGGGGGAAGGGCAAAATATTTCCTTTCTTCCCTTGCTAATCTAATAATTAAATTGATATGAGACAGATTAACAGGAATGAAACAAACCATATGTATGGGAGTCTCATAAAAATACAGCCCCCACAGGTGCCTGGATAGCTCAGTCTGTTAAGTGTCCGACTTCGGCTCTGGTCATGATTTCACGGTTTGTGGGTTCGAGCCCCGCGTCGGGCTCTGTGCTGACAGCTCAGAGCATGGATCCTGCTTCCATTCAGTGTCTCCCTCTCTCTCTGCCCCTCTACTGCTCACACTCTCTCTCTCTCAAAAATAAATAAACACACACACACACACACACACACACACAAATAGAGCACCCAGGAAATGAGGCTTATATAACATATTGAACTAAGGAAAAGGGAAAGGGTCTGTCTGGAGGTTTAAAAGGAAAGAAGACCATTCACAGGAAGGAGAGAGAAGGTGTTTGGAAAATAAAGGTTGCCCTGTCATGCAGATACATTTCCCAGGATAAAAATATCTCTCAAAAAATAAAATAAAATAATAAAAGGTATCTCTGGTAGTACCTTTTCCTGGTACAGGCCCCCTTTCCAATGTAAATTTAGGCAGGTAAGGGGGAACATAAGAGGTTTTCCTGAATCTGCTAGGTTTTGATTGCCGTTAGCTCAAAATAATCCTTAGGCCAAAGAGATATATTTTGGGCTGGAGAAATCTGCTGTCCCTCAATAGATTTTTTATGGACATTTATTTTGGTCAAAATGTATTTTTAATAGTTATTACCCTAAACAAAATGAACATGTTACTTTTTTCCTCTGTTTTCATTTCTATATATGTATGTACATCTTCATCAAGTATTTTGTTTTGAAATAACTTCTTTTTTAAATTTTTTTTTTTTCAACGTTTATTTAATTTTGGGACAGAGAGAGACAGAGCATGAACGGGGGAGGGGCAGAGAGAGAGGGAGACACAGAATCGGAAACAGGCTCCAGGCTCCGAGCCATCAGCCCAGAGCCCGATGCAGGGCTCGAACTCACAGACCGCGAGATCGTGACCTGGCTGAAGTCGGACGCTTAACCGACTGCGCCACCCAGGCGCCCCGAAATAACTTCTTTTTTAAAAAATTTTTAATGTTTATTTTTAAGAGAGAGAGAGAGAGAGAGACAGAGACAGAGCATGAGTGGGGGAGGGGCAGAGAGAGAGGGAGACACAGAATCCGAAGCAGGCTCCAGCCTCTGAGCTGTCAGCACAGAGCCCGACGCGGGGCTCAAACCCACGAGCTGTGAGCTCGTGACCTGAGCCGAAGTCGGATGCTTAACCGAGTCTCCCAGGCGCCCCTGTTTTGAACTAACTTCTAATCAGTGTTTTAACAGCTAAAAATGTAAGTGAAGGATGATCGCGGCAGAGGGTCCATTGCTACTCCCTCTTCACCAAAGCCCTGTCTCTTGAGATACTACCACTGCACCAGGAAAACCAATATTTTCATGTAGACAACTTCAATAGTAAGCATATAGAAAAATCTGGAAGCCGAGAGATTTATAAAAACCACCAAAAGCAACCCTAGGGGAAAGTCACTGAAGCCTCAGAAGTTTGTACTGGTTGGGGGGTCCCTAATTCTCTGCCCTTGGTGTTTGCACCCCGGCCTGCCTCCCTGCCTTCCTCCAAGCCGCTGGGGCCCCTGATCACTTGAGCTGTTTTATTATTCAACCAGGTAACTCATATTCATCGACAGAAGTAGCATTTATTTAAATGTGAGATTGTTGGTAGATTGGGGGAGGAGGCAGGAGGCCGATCAAATTAAGGTCATCAAGCGCAGCCTCTTTCCAGATAAATACCATGAACTGAAAAAGGCAATTTACGTCTTTCCGACTGGTCTTTGCTCCTTGGACCCGTCTCATCTTTACGCTGCCTCCCCTTAGATTGACTCCAGTTCCTCCATGGGATCTCTTTTTTATTTAGCTTTCCATCTCTCTCTTTTTTTTGTTTTTTGCTTTTATTTTATACCACGTACCTATGTTATAAGGATTTTTATTATTATAAAATTGACACAATTTATCGACTATATTTTGTGGGGTTGTCATTGTGTCATTTGTGTTTAGGAAGACACAAATATGAATAAAACCCAGTCTCCACTCTAAGGGACTTTGTAAACTGATGGGTGAGATACACAGGAAATCTAACATGGGAAGAGGTGCTTTCAGAATCTGCAGAGATGGAAATTAATGGAGAGACCAACGCCAGAAAGAAAGCTTAAACACTGCTTTCCTCTGTGTCAATTATACTTCAATTGTTTAATAAAATGTTCTGCCACTAAAATTGAACTTTACCTCCTATGAGAATGATTTTACAGTATAAACTATGAGGTTGTCATCAGTCCTTCTGGATCTGATTGCAATTACGAATATCTGAATTATTTCATCAAGAGTTTTTGAAAGTTTTGTTCTATCTTTTAAAAAGAAGTTTTTATTTATTTATTTTTTTGATTGTATAAGTAACCAAAAGGGTGAAGTTTTTTTTTGGGGGGGGGGGGTTGTGACATCCAGAGACGATGGCCAAGAAAGAATGTTGAAGACGTCTTGGGTGCAAAAAGGTGATTTTATTAAAGCACAGGGACAGGACTCTGGGCAGGAAGAGCTGTCCTGACAGGTAGAGTAAGTCTCTAAGGTATTTTGGAAGCCAAGTTTCCAGGACCTTGAGGGGGTAGCTGTTGCTAAGGGAACACCATTTATTATCATTTAGTAAAACCTCAGTCATGAGACCCTTTAGATGTATGGGGGTCTGTTATGGGGGGCCATAAGCTTGGAGTAGGATTACCAGCATATATCTTGGGGCAGTTGAGATAAAGGAAGTAGACTGACAAGATCCTTAAAGTTGGGATAATGTAAATCCAAGGTTCCCTTTTGCCCCCAGCAAAGTGCCATCATGGAGGCAGCTGACCTCTTAGAGGGAGGTCACTCTGCCGGTTTCAAGGACTTGCCAATGGCTGTAGGCAGTAAGGGAATTTAATTTTCCATTTGCCTTAGTTTCCCACAGCACCATGGCCAGCACTTAAACCCCTTTCCTTCGTTCTTGGGCAGTCAGGGGTGTCCGAGGAATATCACACATGTCCCACCTGGGGCGGGGGTGTGTGCCAGCTTGTGCTTTGCCCCTCAGTTGGCCTCATGCTCCCTCATCAATAGTACGCACTTTATCCAATGACCTTGGAGCTATAGGCAACTAACAAAAAACTCAGTTATCATGGAATTATAAGCGATAGTGTATCATGCTTGAATATATTTTACTTAAAACAAAAATGTGTATTTATTTGCCAATTGTTTGATTATGGGTTCATTGGTTTGATAAATCAAAACCATGCGAATAACATAATTTTAATAACAATTTAACAACGTAGTCGTTCTTGTGAGAAATACAAACAATGCAAGAAAGCAGTTACTAGCGATTTGATCTGTTAAGGGTGGACAAAACTTGTCCTTTCTTTCCTTCTAGGTCCTCTGGCTGGTCTAACAATGAAGTTGGCAGAGGACAGATGAACAAGAGGAAAACATTTAATTTTGTACATGCAGGAGTCCCACCAAGACTGGTGAGGCTCTCCCACAGTCAGGCAGTTGAGGCTTGAATGCTACTGAGCTCAGAAGGGGGCAGAGGTCTGGGCTTCAAAGGGAAGACTGTTCACAGGAACATGGGGAGAGGATGTTCAGTAAACGAAAGTTTGCCAGGCCTTGTGGAGACAAGGAGACAGGGAGAAATTTGCTCAGGTCCTGGGAGCTCCCCACAGCTGATTGCACCTAGCTCACACTTCGTACTTACCTCTGGTGATAGCTCTCTTCCTGGCCCAGGCCCAGTCACATCCTTGTAGGCAGTAGAGGGGGTGGTAAAAAGTCTACCTGAGTATTTTGGGGCCTAATTGTCTTCAGCTCATAAAACTCCACTCGTCAAAGTGTCTCATGCTGGGAGATTTGTTCTGAACCTTGTCACAAAAGCCACATCAATCATCAAAACAGCGTATTTTATGATTAAACACGGAAAGAACTCCTAGGCCTTCCTTGGAGCTGTGTTAACGTATTCTATTTGACGTTTCCAATGCTAAGAGAAATAGCTGTTCAAAATTTACAAATTTGATTAATGCAGGTGACTTTTTAAGAGGAAACAACTGAATAATCAGATTCACTGAAATCAGGATGTGGGTCCTTTGACATCGAATAATCGTAACTTTGAAAGAAACGTTTTTAAAGGTGACATTTCCCTCCTATCTGGGATTGCTGTGTTCACGGATTCTAGGGGGTTTTTTGCCTGTGACTGAAGTTCAGATTTCACGATAGGACATACAAACCTTTGAAGAGACCCAGGAAATAAACTGATTCACATAGACTAGACGCGGCATCGAAACAATTTTATTAGCAGATCTTCGTGAGGAAAAACTAAACATTGGCGGAGGTGTACTTCCGTGGAGAGGAATGGAAGACGCCCTCCAGCTTCTGACTTGGTGATAAGGGTGTGCTGGTGGCCGAGCACAGTCGCAATAGGCACTGGGACTCATTGGGTGCCAGTATAGCTTAGGTGAAAATCTGACTTACAACGTCCACCTCTCACGTCTGCTGCAAAGGCACAAGGTCTCCCCGATGTTTTCCCTGCCGTCTTTACTTCACCTGTGTACAACTATGAAATGCATGGTCTGCCTGAACTTCTTTCAAACAAGGAGTCCACCGGCCTGCAGGACTAACGCAGGACATGGGGGGGGGGCGGGCCCACTCTTTTTTAGGAAGATTCCATTGAATTAGAAGAGGGAAGGCTAGGCCAAAGTCACAGGCTGCCAAGTTTGGGTTCCACATGGACATTCGATCCTGCGGGAACAATCAAGGACACCCAAGTTTCCTTCTTATGGGTTCCTTAGGGCAAAGGTTTGTTTTCGGCAAGGTGACTTCTTTTAATTCAAACAGGATTTGCCACTATTCAACACCTGCTATCCCAATGACAGAACGTGAGGCACAGCTCCTTTCCTTGATTAAGTGGATGGCTCTAAAAAGAGCCTTTTGGTTTGGACAGGAGACTTGAGCTCCAGCCTAGGCCATATTTCTACTTGCCCTTGGCCTTGTGGTGGCTCTCGGTCTTCTTGGGCAGCAGC
>NW_024419057.1:0-5176 GCF_014898765.1 Herpailurus yagouaroundi
CCCTCCTCCTCCTCCTCCTCCTCCTCCTCCTCCTCCTCCTCCTCCTTCTCCTCCTCTTCTCCCCCCCACTCTCCTTCTTCTTCTAGGAAAGATTGAGGAGGAAAATTAGGTCATTCATCTAATTCAGCACAGGAATTGAATCTGAATGTTCTAGACCACATCAATTACCTTGTGCTCAGTTTAAAGGCATTTTAGAAATTGAGTTCTTCCATCTTCCTTTATTTTCTCTTAGAGTACAAAGAGGTCTTAGTGTTTTTAATGTAGGTTTTGACTTCAACAACAATGAGAGTCCTTGCTTTTAATAGTGGGATGACCTGAATGACAGTCCTTACAGTTTTCTATAAATGTCCCTTAGTTGATAACAATCATTCAAAAGTGAGAATATTTTCTTAAGTGATTTGCAGGACTTCACTGTAGGCATCAAACATGAAAAATGCCAGTGAAAAATTTAGGAAACCAACCCATAGAAAGGTAGCATGCTATATGAATTGAAGTTGTTCTGTCACAAGTATTTAACAGTAGGCTGAGGTGAAGAACCATGGGTGTTACTAAGATCTTGTGTTTTACAGGTGTCACAGGAAAAAAATAGTAACAGAAAATATTTACAAATCTTCCCTTCAAGGGTTGCAGATAAAATACAGGACAGCAGTTAAATTTTAATTCCAGGTAAAGAACAAATATATTTTTAGTATTAGTATATCCAAAATGTTTCTTTGGGATATTTTTATACTAAAATTTTTTAAATTTGAAATTCATATTTAACTGTTTCTTTATTTGCAAAACCTGGCAACTCTATGTCCCTTCTTCCAGGTTCTCCTAGGAAAACCATTGGGATTTTATTGTTCTGACCAGGGTATTGGATAAGAAGAGACTAAATAATTAGTAAAAGAAGATACATTTATTTTGAGTAGAAAAATAGGAGTATCCTTTCTGAAGAAGAAAGTAGATCTGATAAGTGAGGATTGGAATAAGAATAAGAGGAGTGGGG
Source organism: Herpailurus yagouaroundi (assembly GCF_014898765.1). NCBI lineage: Eukaryota > Metazoa > Chordata > Mammalia > Carnivora > Felidae > Herpailurus > Herpailurus yagouaroundi. The sequence continues at coordinate 989 of NW_024419057.1, forward strand.
TGAGATAGAATGTAATGATGGGTTGAAGCTTTGGCAGAGATAGAGGGGAGTTTGGGGAGTAGTGCCAAATTATGAGGAGGTTTAGAAGAGAATTGTGTAAAGAAAATTTTTAGAAAGTTTTCCTCTTTGTTATACAGCTTAATTTCTCTTTTGGTGTCCCATCCATAGGCTTCAGGAAATATATTACTAGTTTTTTATGTGAGTGTATCTATGTATGTATTTTTTGGTGTACAGGTAACATGTTTTTTTTTTTTTTTTTTTTTTAAGTTTTTACATCTAGCTGGAATTGGGCAAATAATGGCTCAGTTTAATTTAGGTAGCACCAAAGTACAATGCACATTGATCATTCTCAGAGCATGGGGACTATCCTGTCAAAGACCAAAAATGCTTCCATTTTGCTTTTAATAAAGTTGGAAAACAACAATTTAATATTGACTGAATGGTTTGGAGTGGTTTGTGAAGGAAAAATCTCTTTCTAAATAGGAGCTACCAAACAGACAAGTGTCAATTTCTAAATTTAGGAAGTCATTTCAGTGAAAGATTCTTGTTAGGGTGTGTTAGGTCTAGTCTTACAGACATACTTGTCAGTTCAATAGTTCTGCTTCAGGGATTCCCATTAATAAGTTCTTGAGTTACAGCCCCATGTCTGACTGCCCCTAATTAAAACTGCAAAATGAGCTATATCTAACAATGTCATTTAGCTCCCCATTAGCATTTATATCATTGCAGTGGAGTTTTGAATTCCTGTCTTTGTGAGGACTCTTGAAATTGGAAAACAGATTGTAAACTAAGATAGGACCAAAAGTAGGGCCATTTTTCAGGCTAGCAATATAAGTTAACATGTCTTTGTAGATTAAACAAAGTAAGATTAGTGAAGATTAAGAATATATTACTTTAATAATAAGAGGCCAGTTTTAAAAGACAGAGGTAAAAATATAAGGAATAATGTAATAAACATTCATATGCCCACACATCCACAGTTTTTAAACAAGGATTAACATTGCTGCTTTAGATAGCTTCTGATAAAAGATATAAAGTAGGTGATTGTGTAATGAATGGTAAACTAACTCTGAGCCCCCCCCCCCCCGCCAGGGGCCATCAGGATTTTGGAGCATATCCTTCCAACCTCCATTTTACCTCTTTATATAACTGGTAAATTGTACAAACATGAATATATGGGATTTAATCATGAAGCAACTTCTGTAACTCCCCTGTTCTTTGTGCTGATGCTCTGGGTGTGTAGTCTTCCCAAGAAACAGGCAAATATTCTTGGTAGTTGATGACATTTCTGGCTGCCCTTGGCTAATAAAGAATTATATGATTATTAGAGACACCAAATACTGTCTCAATTTGGTAATATAATTTTCAAGTTCTATGAGATCATTAGTCTTGTGTAATAGTTAAATCTCTAAACTTCATTTAATGTTGAAACTCTTCCCCACCTTGACTTGAGCCAGGTGCATGAATAAAAATGTGAGGTTAAGATGGAACAGATATAGCCTGTTTCTTTTCTCTCTGCCTTGAATGTCTATAGGGCTTCTCTTGGTTTATAAGGCCTTCAGAGTTAAAGGAGGTTGGGTGGGAAGGAGATATAAGGGGATGAAGAAAAATAGGATTTAGCAGATAAAGGTCTGTATCAGTCATCATGACAGGAAATAGATGACACATCCAAAAGGAATGATTACCAAGAGTTTAATCAAGAACGTGTTTTCAAAGAAAAGGTAAAACCCCCCATAGCTAATAAGAGTGAAAAGATACCACAATACCTGAGGTCACTCATCAACAGTTTTGGCCTTAGGTGGAGAAATACAAACACTGCCAGCTTACAGCTGGGCTGGCAGGGAACCAAGGGAATAAATAAACCGAATTCTCTTTCATTCTCCTCTTCCCCAGTATCCTGTGTGTAATTTCTACTCACTGAAACCAACCAGCCTCTGGAAAGAGGTTTGGTGCACTCCACATGGATCAGCCTTCAAGAATATAGGGCAGGATCAGCTCTATAGGGCTAAATCTTTCTCTCATGGATGCTTTAATGGGGCTTCAGATATTTTTTCTTTAATTTCCTTCACCTCTGCTTAATTTGTAGGGAACTTCCATCTGCATTTCTCAGATTAGAAAGAATGTATCCTGATGACAGGTTGTCGCTGTCTCTTAATTGCCTAGCTATTTAGCAATATGTCAGCTTTCCAATTCTGATTATGTTTATTCTTCCAGGGATGTTTTGTCTCCCATATGGCCCACATCTAGTCCAAGGGAATTACTCATGCATTCTTGTGTTTGAAAGATGCTGATAATGCATGTAAAAATGGAATAGCACTTCACCCTTCATTCCACCTTTGGATTAGCAGGTCCATCCACTAATCCTTATTCCTTTATAATTTTCTAGACTAGATTCAGAGACTTATCCCAGACTTTAGGGACACATGTTAATCTTTTTGAGTGTTCTGCTTAAAGCCCTTGTTTCTTAACTTACAGTGCAAAGGAAATTATCTCATACTGTCCTGCTCTTGCCTTATGGTTTCCATTTCATTTTTAAAATTACCTTTGACAAGAACCCATGGGGGAGGGGAAGGAAAAAAAAAAAAAAAAGAGGTTAGAGTGGGAGAGAGCCAAAGCATAAGAGACTGTTGAGAACTGAGAGCAAACTGAGGGTTGATGGGGGGTGGGAGGGAGGAGAGGGTGGGTGATGGGTATTGAGGAGGGCACCTTTTGGGATGAGCACTGGGTGTTGTATGGAAACCAATTTGACAATAAATTTCATATATAAATAAAAAAAAAAAAAGAACTGGATAAACTATCATAAAATCACACTAGAGAATCTATGGAATACTCTACAGCTATTAAAAAGATATGTAGTGAATTGAAAAGATATTTATTATATACTCTTCACATAAAAGAGAAAACCAAATAATGCGTATAGTATAATACAAATGAAATGAAAAAACTTTTCTTATCTGGATATAGAAAACATGGAACATACCAAATGGTTGACATTAATTTGTAACAGTAGGGAGAGAGGATCTGTAGATCAGAAAGAGAAAGGAGATGGCTAATATTTGATTTGCTACATTATTATTTCAGGAATTTAAAAATAAAAGTATATTCTAAAAGCAAAAAAAAAAAAATTACCTTTGAACATTTGAAACATTCTTAATGTAAAGAGCGTGGAGGGTGTGATTCCAGGTCCTACAATTCTCTTCTAAATTATAGCTAAGCCACTTTAAGCACCTAGATATTTTTCTTCTTGGTTTCAAGCTTAGCTCTGGAATATAAATATTTTTTCATATTTTCTTTGAAATTCCTGTATATTTTTTTTTTGTCTTTCACTTTGTAACATTTATTTAATGGGCATCTATGTTGTTGTGAATTGGTGGCACATTCCTTTTTATTGCTGAGGTATCCATTATGTAGATGTTTCATAGTTCATCATCCGTTCACCTAGAGAAGGATATCTTGGTTGTTTACAATTTTTGGTGATTTTGCATAATGCAGCTATAAACTTCACACATAAATATTTTTGACAACATATGTACTTATTTTATTTTCATCAATATCCAAGAGTTGGAGTACTGGGTTGTATGGTTAGTTCTGTTTAACTTTGTAATAAACTTCCCAAAATGTTTTCCAAAATAGCTATATCATTTTGTATTCCCATCATCAATGAATGAGAGTTCCAGAGTGGCCTCTTGGCCAGCATTTGATAATGTCAGAGTTATGTTTGTTTGTTTGTTGGTTGGTTTGTTTGTTTTGCCATTCTTATACATGTGCAGTGGGAGCTCATGTGGTTTTAATTTCTAGTTTCCTAAAGTCAGTTAATATTGAGAATATTTTCATATATTTATTGTCCATCTATATATCATTTTAGTGGACTTGCTGTTCAAAATTTCTCCCTATTTATATTTAGTTAGGTGTTCTGATTCTTTATTGTTGATTTTTTTTTGAAGTGTCTTTTTTTTTTATTTATATATGAAATTTATTGTCAAATTGGTTTCCATACAACACCCAGTGCTCATCCCAAAAGGTGCCCTCCTCAATACCCCTCACCCACCCTCTCCTCCCTCCCACCCCCCATCAACCCTTGGTTTGTTCTCAGTTCTCAACAGTCTCTTATGCTTTGGCTCTCTCCCACTCTAACCTCTTTTTTTTTTTTTCCTTCCCCTCCCCCATGGGTTCCTGTTAAGTTTCTCA
>NW_024419057.1:5276-10428 GCF_014898765.1 Herpailurus yagouaroundi
TTTTTTTTTTCCTTCCCCTCCCCCATGGGTTCCTGTTAAGTTTCTCATGATCCACATAAGAGCGAAACCATATGATATCTGTCTTTCTCTGTATGGCTTATTTCACTTAGCATCACACTCTCCAGTTCCATCCACATTGCTACAAAAGGCCATATTTCATTTTTTCTCATTGCCACGTAGTATTCCATTGTGTATATAAACCACAATTTCTTTATCCATTCATCAGTTGATGGACATTTAGGCTCTTTCCATAATTTGGCTATTGTTGAGAGTGCTGCTATGAACATTGGGGTACAAGTGCCCCTATGCATCAGTACTCCTGTGTCCCTTGGATAAATTCCTAGCAGTGCTATTGCTGGGTCATAGGGTAGGTCTATTTTTAATTTTCTGAGGAACCTCCACACTGCTTTCCAGAGCGGCTGCACCAATTTGCATTCCCACCAACAGTGCAAGAGGGTTCCCGTTTCTCCACATCCTCTCCAGCATCTATAGTCTCCTGATTTGTTCATTTTGGCCACTCTGACTGGCGTGAGGTGATACCTGAGTGTGGTTTTGATTTGTATTTCCCTGATAAGGAGCGACGCTGAACATCTTTTCATGTGCCTGTTGGCCATCCGGATGTCTTCTTTAGAGAAGTGTCTATTCATGTTTTCTGCCCATTTCTTCACTGGGTTATTTGCTTTTCGGGTGTGGAGTTTGGTGAGCTCTTTATAGATTTTGGATACTAGCCCTTTGTCCGATATGTCATTTGCAAATATCTTTTCCCATTCCGTTGGTTGCCTTTTAGTTTTGTTGGTTGTTTCCTTTGCTGTGCAGAAGCTTTTTATCTTCATAAGGTCTCAGTAATTCACTTTTGCTTTTAATTCCCTTGCCTTTGGGGATGTGTTGAGTAAGAGATTGCTACGGCTGAGGTCAGAGAGGTCTTTTCCTGCTTTCTCCTCAAGGGTTTTGATGGTTTCCTGTCTCACATTCAGGTCCTTGATCCATTTTGAGTTTATTTTTGTGAATGGTGTGAGAAAGTGGTCTAGTTTCAATCTTCTGCATGTTGCTGTCCAGTTCTCCCAGCACCATTTGTTAAAGAGACTGTCTTTCTTCCATTGGATGTTCTTTCCTGCTTTGTCAAAGATGAGTTGGCCATACGTTTGTGGGTCTAGTTCTGGGGTTTCTATTCTATTCCATTGGTCTATGTGTCTGTTTTTGTGCCAATACCATGCTGTCTTGATGATGACAGCTTTGTAGTAGAGGCTAAAGTCTGGGATTGTGATGCCTCCTGCTTTGGTCTTCTTCTTCAAAATTCCTTTGGCTATTCGGGGCCTTTTGTGGTTCCATATGAATTTTAGGATTGCTTGTTCTAGTTTTGAGAAGAATGCTGGTGCAATTTTGATTGGGATTGCATTGAATGTGTAGATAGCTTTGGGTAGTATTGACATTTTGACAATATTTATTCTTCCAATCCATGAGCAGGGAATGCCTTTCCATTTCTTTAAATCTTCTTCAATTACCTTCATAAGCTTTCTATAGTTTTCAGCATACAGATCCTTTACATCTTTGGTTAGATTTATTCCTAGGTATTTTATGCTTCTTGGTGCAATTGTGAATGGGATCAGTTTCTTTATTTGTCTTTCTGTTGCTTCATTGTTAGTGTATAAGAATGCAACTGATTTCTGTACATTGATTTTGTATCCTGCAACTTTGCTGAATTCATGTATCAGTTCTAGCAGACTTTTGGTGGAGTCTGTCGGATTTTCCATGTATAATATCATGTCATCTGCAAAAAGCGAAAGCTTGACTTCATCTTTGCCAATTTTGATGCCTTTGATTTCCTTTTGTTGTCTGATTGCTGATGCTAGAACTTCCAGCACTATGTTAAACAACAGCGGTGAGAGTGGGCATCCCTGTCGTGTTCCTGATCTCAGGGAAAAAGCTCTCAGTTTTTCCCCGTTGAGGATGATGTTAGCTGTGGGCTTTTCATAAATGGCTTTTATGATCTTTAAGTATGTTCCTTCTATCCCGACTTTCTCAAGGGTTTTTATTAAGAAAGGGTGCTGGATTTTGTCAAAGGCCTTTTCTGCATCGATTGACAGGATCATATGGTTTTTCTCTTTTTTTTTGTTAATGTGATGTATCACGTTGATTGATTTGCGAATGTTGAACCAGCCCTGCATCCCAGGAATGAATCCCACTTGATCATGGTGAATAATTCTTTTTATATGCCGTTGAATTCGATTTGCTAGTATCTTATTGAGAATTTTTGCATCCATATTCATCAGGGATATTGGCCTGTAGTTCTCTTTTTTTACTGGGTCTCTGTCTGGTTTAGGAATCAAAGTAATACTGGCTTCATAGAATGAGTCTGGAAGTTTTCCTTCCCTTTCTATTTCTTGGAATAGCTTGAGAAGGATAGGTATTATCTCTGCTTTAAACGTCTGGTAGAACTCCCCTGGGAAGCCATCTGGTCCTGGACTCTTATTTGTTGGGAGATTTTTGATAACCGATTCAATTTCTTCGCTGGTGATGGGTCTGTTCAAGCTTTCTATTTCCTCCTGATTGAGTTTTGGAAGAGTGTGGGTGTTCAGGAATTTGTCCATTTCTTCCAGGTTGTCCAATTTGTTGGCATATAATTTTTCATAGTATTCCCTGATAATTGTTTGTATCTCTGAGGGATTGGTTGTAATAATTCCATTTTCATTCATGATTTTATCTATTTGGGTCATCTCCCGTTTCTTTTTGAGAAGCCTGGCTAGAGGTTTGTCAATTTTGTTTATTTTTTCAAAAAACCAACTCTTGGTTTCGTTGATCTGCTCTACAGCTTTTTTAGATTCTATATTGTTTATTTCTGCTCTGATCTTTATTATTTCTCTTCTTCTGCTGGGTTTAGGCGCCTTTGCTGTTCTGCTTCTAGTTCCTTTAGGTGTGCTGTTAGATTTTGTATTTGGGATTTTTCTTGTTTCTTGAGATAGGCCTGGATTGCAATGTATTTTCCTCTCAGGACTGCCTCGCTGCGTCCCAAAGCATTTGGATTGTTGTATTTTCATTTTCGTTTGTTTCCATATATTTTTTAATTTCTTCTCGAATTGCCTGGTTGACCCACTCATTCGTTAGTAGGGTGTTCTTTAACCTCCATGCTTTTGGGGGTTTTCCAGACTTTTTTCTGTGGTTGATTTCAAGCTTCATAGCATTGTGGTCTGAAAGTATGCATGGTATGATTTCAATTCTTGTAAACTTATGAAGGGCTGTTTTGTGACCCAGTATATGATCTATCTTGGAGAATGTGCCATGTGCACTCGAGAAGAAAGTATATTCTGTTGCTTTGGGATGCAGAGTTCTAAATAGATCTGTCAAGTCCATCTGATCCAATGTCTCATTCAGGGCCCTTGTTTCTTTATTGACCGTGTGTCTAGATGATCTATCCATTTCTGTAAGTGGGTTTTTAAAGTCCCCTGCAATTACCACATTCTTCTCAATAAGGTTGTTTATGTTTATGAGTAATTGTTTTATATATTTGGGCGCTCCGGTATTCGGCACATAGACATTAATAATTGTTAGCTCTTCCTGATGGATAGACCCTGTCACTATTATATAATGTCCTTCTTCATCTCTTGTTACAGCCTTTAATTGAAAGTCTAGTTTGTCTGATAGAAGTATGGCTACTCCAGCTTTCTTTTGGCTTCCAGTAGCATGATAAATAGTTCTCCATCCCCTCACTCTCAATCTAAAGGTGTCCTCAGGTCTAAAATGAGTCTCTTGTAGACAGCAAATAGATGGGTCTTGTTTTTTTATCCATTCTGATACCCTATGTCTTTTGGTTGGCGCATTTAATCCATTTACATTCAGTGTTATTATAGAAAGATATGGGTTTAGAGTCATTGTGATGTCTGTATGTTTTATGCTTGTAGTGATGTCTCTGGTACTTTGTCTCACAGGGTCCCCCTTAGGATCTCTTGGAGGGCTGGTTTAGTGGTGACAAATTCCTTCAGTTTTTGTTTGTTTGGGAAGACCTTTATCTCTCCTTCTATTCTAAATGACAGACCTGCTGGATAAAGGATTCTTGGCTGCATATTTTTTCTGTCTAGCACACTGAAAATCTCGTGCCAATTATTTCTGGCCTGCCAAGTTTCAAAAGAGAGGTCAGTCACGAGTCTTATAGGTCTCCCTTTATATGTGAGGGCACGTTTATCCCTTGCTGCTTTCAGAATTTTCTCTTTATCCTTGTATTTTGCCAGTTTCACTATGATATGTTGTGCAGAAGATCGATTCAGGTTACGTCTGAAGGGAGTTCTCTGTGCCTCTTGGATTTCAATGCCTTTTTCCTTCCCCAGTCAGGGAAGTTCTCAGCTATTATTTCTTCAAGTACCCCTTCAGCACCTTTCCCTCTCTCTTCCTCCTCTGGGATACCAATGATGCGTATATTATTTCTTTTTAGTGTATCACTTAGTTCTCTAATTTTCCCCTCATACTCCTGGATTTTTTTATCTCTCTTTTTCTCAGCTTCCTCTTTTTCCATAACTTTATCTTCTAGTTCACCTATTCTCTCCTCTGCCTCTTCAATCCGAGCCGCGGTGGTTTCCATTTTGTTATGCATTTCGTTTAAAGCGTTTTTCAGCTCCTCGTGACTGTTCCTTAGTCCCTTGATCTCTGTAGCAAGAGATTCTCTGCTGTCAGCTATACTGTTTTCAAGCCCAGCGATTAATTTTATGACTATTATTCTAAATTCACTTTCTGTTATATTATTTAAATCCTTTTTGATCAGCTCATTAGCTGTTGTTTTTTCCTGGAGATTCTTCTGAGGGGAATTCTTCCGCTTGGTCATTTTGGATAGTCCCTGGCGTGGTGAGGACCTGCAGGGCACTTCCCCTGTGCTGTGGTGTATAACTGGAGTTGGTGGGCGGAGCCGCAGTCAGACCTTATGTCTGCCCCCAGCCCACCGCTGGGGCCACAGTCAGACTGGTGTGTGCCTTCTCTTCCCCTCTCCTAGGGGTGGGATTCACTGTGGGGTGGGGTGGCCTGTCTGGGCTACTTGCACACTGCCAGGCCTGTGATGCTGGGGATCTGGCGTCTTAGCTGGGGTGGGTAGGCAAGGTGCACAGGGGCAGGAGGGGCAGGCTTAGCTTGCTTCTCCTTAGGTGATCCACTTCAGGAGGGGCCCTGTGGC
>NW_024419058.1:0-906 GCF_014898765.1 Herpailurus yagouaroundi
CCATCTGGATGTCTCTTTTGGAAAAGTGTCTATTCATGTCTTCTGCCTGTTGTTTCACTGTATTACATTATCCAGGTGTGACTTGGGTAAGTTCTTTATACATTTTGTATAGTAACCCTTTATCCAATATGTCATTCGCAAAATCTTCACTCCTTCCATCGGTTGCCTTTTAATTTTGCTGATTGTTTCCTTTGCAGTGCCGAAGATTTTTATCCTGACCGGGTCCTGATCATTCATTTTTGCTTTTCATTCCCTTGTCTATTCAGACATGCCAAGGAAGAAATTGCTGCAGTTGAGGTCAAAGGTTTTTTTCCTCTTTTCTCCTCTAGTGTTTTGATGGTTTCCTGTCTCACATTTAAGGCTTTCATCCATTTTGCATTTATTTTTGTGCACGTTGTAAGAAAGTCATCTAGGTTATTCTTCATCATGTTACTGTTCAGTTCTCCCAGCACCCTTTGGAAAGAGACTGTCTTCTCTCCATTGGATTGTCTTTCCAGTTTTGTCAAAGAAAGTTCACCATACATTTGTGGGGCCCCTTCTGGGTTCTCTATGCTGTTTCATTGGTTCATGTGCCTGTGTTTGTGCCAATGTCATACTATCTTAACGATTACAGTCGTAGGAGAGGCAAAATATTGGGCTGCCTCCCACTTTTGCTTTGTTTTTTCAAGATAACTTTGACTACTCAGGTTCTTTAGTTGTTCTGTGAAATTTTCAGATTGCTTGCTCTAGTCTGGAGAAGAATGTTGGTACAATTTTGATTGGTATTGCATTTAATGTGTAGATTGCTTTCGGTAGTATTGACATTTTAACAGTATTCATTCTTCCACTCTATACGCATGGATTGTTTTGTTTTGTATTTTTCTGATTTTGTTGTGTCTTCATCATTTTCCTTCATACATTTCTATA
>NW_024419058.1:916-1980 GCF_014898765.1 Herpailurus yagouaroundi
ATTTTATCTTTTCATTGTTTTGTTTCTACAAATTGCTTCGTTATTACCATCTTGAGGTTCTAACGGATGGTCTCCAATTCTTCGCTGTCACCAAGACCTTCTTACATAAGAGTATGGACATGATGGGTTATGTAGGTATATCATCTTCTACCCAGTCTTTGTCATCGTCACAAATACTTAATGGCCACTGTTGTAGAAGAACCTCAAGCTCCAACAGGGTTGTTCTCACTGTTCTCGGAATGCCTGCCCCTCCTTTATTCCCGCACATTTACATTTGTCGCCTTTGTCCTCCTCCTTTCTGCCTGCCAATTAGAAATTTGGTCATCCTCTAAGATTCTTTGTGCTATGCCCCTGAGAGGCCTTTACTGATCAACTCGGCTCAGTGGACTTCTCCTGCTACATGACACTTGACCTTGAAGTCTCACTGTGCTTTGTATGGTATTTGGGTTTTTTCTACCCTCAAATATTGAAAGTTTCCTGAAGGCAAGGATGAATTCTTGCCTGCTTTCAGAAACTTTTATAAACACTCAAACATGGTCAAAGTTTAGAAATCTTTCTTGGTGAAGTGGTTGAGTCAACGTGAAATAAGGTGGGAGGGGAGTCTGCTGAAGGAATAACACTGGACTGTTTGAAACTATCCTTGATACGTTGAATGGACTTAATAAATTTATGAATTGACACATTTTATTTATTTAACTGATACTAGACTAAATCATTTATTTGAAACGTTACTTTATGATTATGGCGGTCTTAAAGTTTATTGCAGAAAATTTAGAAAACAAACACGAAAGAAAGAAAAATGGTCATAAGCCAAACACCTGGAGATAAGCATATCTAAACACCTTTTTTATGTTTACGTATGTTTGGCAGAGAGAGAGAACGAGAGAGAGATGAGCAAGAGTGGGGGATGGGAGGAGAGAGAGAGATAGAGAGAATCATAAGCAGGCTCCACGCTGTCAGTGCAGAGCTCAATGTGGAGCTTGATCGCACACACTCTGGAATCCTAACTGAGCTGGAATCAAGAGCCAGATGCTTAACCGACTGAGCCATTCAGGCGCCCCTGG
>NW_024419059.1:0-4452 GCF_014898765.1 Herpailurus yagouaroundi
TAAAGTTATGGAAAAAGAGGATGCTGAGAAAAAGAGAGATAAAAAAACCCAGGAGTATGAGGGGAAAATTAGAGAACTAAGTGATACACTAAAAAGAAATAATATACGCATCATTGGTATCCCAGAGGAGGAAGAGAGAGGGAAAGGTGCTGAAGGGGTACTTGAAGAAATAATAGCTGAGAACTTCCCTGAAGTGGGGAAGGAAAAAGGCATTGAAATCCAAGAGGCACAGAGAACTCCCTTCAGACATAACTTGAATCGATCTTCTGCACGACATATCATAGTGAAACTGGCAAAATACAAGGATAAAGAGAAAATTCTGAAAGCAGCAAGGGGTAAACGTGCCCTCACATATAAAGGGAGACCTATAAGACTCGTGACTGATCTCTCTTTTGAAACTTGGCAGGTCAGAAAGAATTGGCACGAGATTTTCAGTGTGCTAGACAGAAAAAATATGCAGCCGAGAATCCTTTATCCAGCAAGTCTGTCATTTAGAATAGAAGGAGAGATAAAGGTCTTCCCAAACAAACAAAAACTGAAGGAATTTGTCACCACTAAACCAGCCCTCCAAGAGATCCTAAGGGGGACCCTGTGAGACAAAGTACCAGAGACATCACTACAAGCATAAAACATACAGACATCACAATGACTCTAAACCCATATCTTTCTATAATAACACTGAATGTAAATGGATTAAATGCGCCAACCAAAAGACATAGGGTATCAGAATGGATAAAAAAACAAGACCCATCTATTTGCTGTCTACAAGAGACTCATTTTAGACCTGAGGACACCTTTAGATTGAGAGTGAGGGGATGGAGAACTATTTATCATGCTACTGGAAGCCAAAAGAAAGCTGGAGTAGCCATACTTATATCAGACAAACTAGACTTTAAATTTAAGGCTGTAACAAGAGATGAAGAAGGACATTATATAATAGTGACAGGGTCTATCCATCAGGAAGAGCTAACAATTATAAATGTCTATGCGCCGAATACCGGAGCGCCCAAATATATAAAACAATTACTCATAAACATAAGCAACCTTATTGATAAGAATGTGGTAATTGCAGGGGACTTTAACACCCCACTTACAGAAATGGATAGATCATCTAGACACACGGTCAATAAAGAAACAAGGGCCCTGAATGAGACATTGGATCAGATGGACTTGACAGATATATTTAGAACTCTGCATCCCAAAGCAACAGAATATACTTTCTTCTCGAGTGCACGTGGAACATTCTCCAAGATAGATCATATACTGGGTCACAAAACAGCCCTCATAAGTTTACAAGAATTGAAATCATACCATGCATACTTTCAGACCACAATGCTATGAAGCTTGAAAGCAACCACAGAAAAAAGTCTGGAAAACCTCCAAAAGCATGGAGGTTAAAGAACACCCTACTAACGAATGAGTGGATCAACCAGGCAATTCGAGAAGAAATTAAAAAATATATGGAAACAAACGAAAATGAAAATACAACAATCCAAATGCTTTGGGACGCAGCGAAGTCAGTCCTGAGAGGAAAATATATTGCAATCCAGGCCTATCTCAAGAAACAAGAAAAATCCCAATTACAAAATCTAACAGCACACCTAAAGGAAATAGAAGCAGAACAGCAAAGCAGCCTAAACCCAGCAGAAGAAGAGAAATAATAAAGATCAGAGCAGAAATAAACAATATAGAATCTAAAAAAACTGTAGAGCAGATCAACGAAACCAAGAGTTGGTTTTTTGAAAAAATAAACAAAATTGACAAACCTCTAGCCAGGCTTCTCAAAAAGAAACGGGAGATGACCCAAATAGATAAAATCATGAATGAAAATGGAATTATGACAACCAATCCCTCAGAGATACAAACAATTATCAGGGAATACTATGAAAAATTATATGCCAACAAATTGGGCAACCTGGAAGAAATGGACAAATTCCTGAACACCCACACTCTTCCAAAACTCAATCAGGAGGAAATAGAAAGCTTGAACAGACCCATCACCAGCGAAGAAATTGAATCGGTTATCAAAAATCTCCCAACAAATAACAGTCCAGCACCAGATGGCTTCCCAGGGGAGTTCTACCAGACGTTTAAAGCAGAGATAATACCTATCCTTCTCAAGCTATTCCAAGAAATAGAAAGGGAAGGAAAACTTCCAGACTCATTCTATGAAGCCAGTATTACTTTGATTCCTAAACCAGACAGAGACCCAGTAAAAAAAGAGAACTACAGGCCAATATCCCTGATGAATATGGATGCAGAAATTCTCAATAAGATACTAGCAAATCGAATCCAATGGCATATAAAAAGAATTATTCACCATGATCAAGTGGGATTCATTCCTGGGATGCAGGGCTGGTTCAACATTCGCAAATCAATCAACGTGATACATCACATTAACAAACAAAAAGAGAAGAACCATATGATCCTGTCAATCGATGCAGAAAAGGCCTTTGACAAAATCCAGCACCCTTTCTTAATAAAAACCCTATAGAAAGTCGGGATAGAAGGAACATACTTAAAGATCATAAAAGCCATTTATGAAAAGCCCACAGCTAACATCATCCTCAACGAGGAAAAACTGAGAGCTTTTTCCCTGAGATCAGGAACACGACAGGGATGCCCACTCTCACCACTGTTGTTTAACATAGTGCTGGAAGTTCTAGCATCAGCAATCAGAAAACAAAAGGAAATCAAAGGCATCAACATTGGCAAAGATGAAGTCAAGCTTTCGCTTTTTGCAGATGACATGATATTATACATGGAAAATCCGATAGACTCCACCAAAAGTCTGCTAGAACTGATCCATGAATTCAGCAAAGTTGCAGGATACAAAATCAATGTACAGAAATCAGTTGCATTCTTATACACTAACAATGAAGCAACAGAAAGACAAATAAAGAAACTGATCCCATTCACAATTGCACCAAGAAGCATAAAATACCTAGGAATAAATCTAACCAAAGATGTAAAGGATCTGTATGCTGAAAACTATAGAAAGCTTATGAAGGTAATTGAAGAAGATTTAAAGAAATGGAAAGACATTCCCTGCTCATGGATTGGAAGAATAAATATTGTCAAAATGTCAATACTACCCAAAGCTATCTACACATTCAATGCAATCCCAATCAAAATTGCACCAGCATTCTTCTCGAAACTAGAACAAGCAATCCTAAAATTCATATGGAACCACAAAAGGCCCCGAATAGCCAAAGTAATTTTGAAGAAGAAGACCAAAGCAGGAGGCATCACAATCCCAGACTTTAGCCTCTACTACAAAGCTGTCATCATCAAGACAGCATGGTATTGGCACAAAAACAGACACATAGACCAATGGAATAGAATAGAAACCCCAGAACTAGACCCACAAACGTATGGCCAACTCATCTTTGACAAAGCAGGAAAGAACATCCAATGGAAAAAAGACAGTCTCTTTAACAAATGGTGCTGGGAGAACTGGACAGCAACATGCAGAAGGTTGAAACTAGACCACTTTCTCACACCATTCACAAAAATAAACTCAAAATGGATAAAGGACCTGAATGTGAGACAGGAAACCATCAAAACCTTAGAGGAGAAAGCAGGAAAAGACCTCTCTGACCTCAGCCGTAGCAATCTGTTACTCAACACATCCCCAAAGGCAAGGGAATTAAAAGCAAAAGTGAATTACTGGGACCTTATGAAGATCAAAAGCTTCTGCACAGCAAAGGAAACAACCAATAAGACTAAAAGGCAACCAACGGAATGGGAAAAGATATTTGCAAATGACATATCGGACAAAGGGCTAGTATCCAAAATCTATAAAGAGCTCACCAAACTCCACACCCGAAAAGCAAATAATCCAGTGAAGAAATGGGCAGAAAACATGAATAGACACTTCTCTAAAGAAGACATCCGGATGGCCAACAGGCACATGAAAAGATGTTCCGCGTCGCTCCTTATCAGGGAAATACAAATCAAAACCACACTCAGGTATCACCTCACGCCAGTCAGAGTGGCCAAAATGAACAAATCAGGAGACTCTAGATGCTGGAGAGGATGTGGAGAAACGGGAACCCTCTTGCACTGTTGGTGGGAATGCAAATTGGTGCAGCCGCTCTGGAAAGCAGTGTGGAGGTTCCTCAGAAAATTAAAAATAGACCTACCCTATGACCCAGCAATAGCACTGCTAGGAATTTATCCAAGGGACACAGGAGTACTGATGCATAGGGGCACTTGTACCCCAATGTTCATAGCAGCACTCTCAACAATAGCCAAATTATGGAAAGAGCCTAAATGTCCATCAACTGATGAATGGATAAAGAAATTGTGGTTTATATACACAATGGAATACTACGTGGCAATGAGAAAAAATGAAATATGGCCTTTTGTAGCGACGTGGATGGAACTGGAGAGTGTGATGCTAAGTGAAATAAGCCATACAGAGAAAGACAGATACCATATGGTTTCACT
>NW_024419060.1:0-3454 GCF_014898765.1 Herpailurus yagouaroundi
GGGGCCGGCGATGCCGGGGGCGTGTGTATGTGTGTGCGCGCGCGCGCCCTCGCGAGCCTGCCCTAAGCGTGGCCCGGAGTGCACGTGCTGTGCGTGCCGTGGGCCCGCGGTTAGGCGCCCTGCGTGGGCGCGTGCGCTGGTGCAGTGCCAGCGTTGTGTGGGCGTTGAGACGTGGTCGAGAGGCCCTGGTGTCAGACCTGCCTCCCACGAATTCCAGTTAAGGCTAGCTCTGTGGCCTGGGACAAATTGCTAAACCTCTCTGAGCCTGTTTCTGCTTCGGGAAGCATCGCAGCGGGGAAGTCATGCACAGCCCTCAGCCGCTGCCTGCGCCTGGCTCTGTGCTCCTGAGTCCTGGAATGGTAACTGTGCCTTCGGTACACCCGTGCGTAAAGTCCTCAGTGCTGTGTGTGTGTGTGTGTGGTGTGGTGTGGTGTGTGTGTGGTGTGTGGTGTGTGGGGACAAGCCCTGTCCTTGCGGGGGCCGTTGCTGCACTGTCACCTGTCAGCCCTGGCAATGCTACCGACCTCCCCAGAACCGGTCTCCCACCGCCGGGCCTCGCTTTCTCTATTTGTAAGAGGAGAGGGAAGGCCAGACTGCACATTCCGTAAGCGTATCGTGTGTACCCACTGTGTGCCAAGCCTCAGCTATCCACGGATAGTGGGGCCCCCGGCATGCCCCACCCACACGGCAGCTTGAACACCGTCCAACCCTGAAGCAAGGCCTCGACAAGGACTGGCAGAAAACCATCCGGCAGTTTCTATGAAGGGTATTAAAAAAAAAAAAATGCTCATGCTCTTTGATTCAGTGATACACTAGTAGGAATTCACCCGAAGGAAGCAATCAGGGGGAGGGACGTGGGTCTCTGTCAATACAAGCTTATTTATGGAAACGTCGATTACAGCTGTGCCGAACTGGGGCACCTGGGTGGCTGAGTCGGTTAGGCATCCGACTCTATTTCAGCTCAGGTCATGATCTCATGGTTCGTGGGTTTGAGCCTCGCATCTGGCTCTGTGCTGACAGCATGAAGCCTGCTTGGGATTCTCTGTCTCCCTCTCTCAGAAATAAACAAACAAACATACATTTTAAAAAACTTAGGGGCTCCCGGGTGGCTCATTCGGTTAAGTGCCCGACTCTTACTTTCAGCTCAGGTTCCGATCTGACGGTTTCGTGAGTTGGAGCCCCACATGGGGCTCTGTGCACTGACTGAACAGAGTCTGCTAGAGTCTCTCCGCCCCCCCCTTGCCCCTCCCCTGCGCGCATGCACGCTTGCGTGCGCTCTCTCTCTAAATAAATTTAAAAATTTTTTTAAGTTAAAAATAAATAAAGCAAGATGGGTAGATTTAGTTTGGGGTGGAGATCCCTAGGAGGCTGTTTAGGAAGCTTCTGGGCTCTGCCACCAGGGAGGGGAGAGGTGGGTGTTGCGCATTTAGAGGAAGGAGGGCCTCAAAGAGCAACAGAAGGGTGACCTGCTCACTGGCCCCTGCCCTCTGACTAGCAACTCCTCTTCCCACTCCTTCCCCTGGGGCCACGCTCTCCAGGCGCTGCTGGGAATTCCGGGCTAATCCAGCAGGGGCCTGCCCTCACTTATCTCTCTGCTCTCTTTATCTCCTTCTCCCAGGGAGGGGCCTGGAAAGCGAGCTCAAGCCCATTTTACAGCTGGAGAGGGGCCCGTGCAGGCCAAGTGACTCAAGGGGGTTGGGGGATTCCACCTGCTCCCAGCACGTCTCCAACCTTGAAGGTCCAGGTGCTGGGGTTGGGGCCCAGGTAGGTTGGAGAGGTGAGGAGGGGGGGGATTCCATCCCGATACCACCTGCCCCCAGCACGGCTGGAGGGGGGGATGGGGGGGGGTTGCGCTTCACTCGACCAATCTCTCTGGTTCACATCTGTCTGTTTTTACAAAGTCCCCTTCCCTGCCTTGTTCACCCCCACTTCGGGGCTCCCCTCAGGGGTCCTGGCCAACCTGCCCACTGCTCCAGCTGCACGCACTTGAGTGTGAACACAGGCACGTGCACACACGCCTTAGCTCCCAGGGTGCTGGTGGAGCACAGAGGACAGGTTCAGACGCTGAAATACCTGGGTTTGAAGCCCAGCTCCACTTTTCTCTTCCTAAGCGACTCCTTTACCTGTGGGCAAATCACCTCCCCTGCAACGCAGTTTTCTCCCCTGCAAAGGGGGCATAACTAATGAGACAGCACAGGTGAAGCACCTCACAGAGGTGCTTGGTGCCCCCGAGTCAAACGGGCCAGAGACTCTGCCCCACACGGTCAGTGACGGGGGCCGCGAGTCACGGCGCACCTCCCGCATGCAAGACCCTCTCCTGAGCCCCGACGCGCCTCCCTTCCTGACCCTGCCCCAAAGCGGGGACCTTACCAGGGCAGGGGCAGCCCCAAAGCGGGGAGGCGCTGCCTGATAGAAGAACAGAGCCATCCACAAAGTGTTCCTGGCAAAAACTAAACACGCATCCAACCAGGCTTGTGTGTGTAACTACCGTTTTGGGGAATTACAGGGGACAGGGGACCACGTTAAACACAGCCCTTGAGGATGCAATCCACAAACTCCAGACTGTGGGAATCTCGACGGGACAAACCACCCAGTCTCTTCAACAAATGCGTTTCGGGGGAAAAAGTAATGGGAAAACCACAGATTAAAAGAAAGGTAAGAGACATCACCAAATGCAACACGTGGGTTTTGTTTAGTAGGGCAACTGTTATAGAAAAAAGCAAAACCAAAACCTAAGGGACCACTGAGATTACGTGAACCCTGTTGGATATTTGATGACATTCCGTATCATTTTCTGGGTGCGATCACGGTATTGCAGTTGCTATTAGAGTAACATACTGGGATTTTTACGGATAGAACGACGTGCCCGGGACTTGCACAAGCCTTGTCCGCTGCGGGGGACGGTAGGGCACGGGGGTGGTGAGCGGAAACAAGAGAGTCCCCGCCTGGAGTTGTCAGAGCTGGGGATGCGTTTATGCACTTTCTCCATTTTTGTGTCTGTTTGGAATCTGCCATCGTAAAAGTTAAAAAGAAAAAGGACAGAGTTTGAGACTCACCCTCAATGCATGCGCCTAGGGCCTCACTTTGGGGGCCACGGCAGTGGGCGGCTGGGAAACCGAGTCATACTGCGCACACGGGGCTCATGGCAGCCCCGTGACCTTGGGTGGGTAAAGACCAAGGTTATAACCCCTGCCCTTGGAGGGTCTGCTGGGAGAAACAGAAAGAGCACTGTAGAAAGCGGGGGGGGGGGGGGGGGGCCAGCAGCGGGGCCCTCCTTTTATCCCTCATCCCGCTCACAGCTCACCACACCTCCTGCAGTTCCAGCTTCTCAACCTTTCCCTGGGGGGCGCACCTGCCCTTCCCCGGGGGTCACAAGCAGCCCCGAGAACAACCGTATGCTGTTCGGACCGTTCCACCGCCAGGATGCTCCCCGCAGAGGAAGCTTACAAGACGG
>NW_024419061.1:0-1871 GCF_014898765.1 Herpailurus yagouaroundi
GAGGGGCGGCTCGCCGGCCAAGCAGAGCCCCCGAGTCTGGCTTGCAAAAAGCGGAGGGGCCTGACGGACTGTGTTCCGACAGCAAGCGCGACTTACCGTCTGGGAGGTCATAAGATAACAGCTCTGCTCGGAAAGCGGGAAGGCTGGAGGACAAAGGGAAGGAGAGCTGCTGAGCCCCCGGACGACAGAGCTCAGTTGGGTGGGGAACAAAGGCGCTCACCAGCGCCATCTCCCCCGCCCATCCCCCAGCCAAAATCCCAAAGAGAACCAGCTCCTGCCAGGGAACTTGCTCGCTCTGCGCAAACACCCAACTCTGCGCTTCTGCGGAGCCAAACCTCCGGCAGCGGATCTGACTCCCTCCTGCGGCCACAGGGCCCCTCCTGAAGTGGATCACCTAAGGAGAAGCAAGCTAAGCCTGCCCCTCCTGCCCCTGTGCACCTTGCCTACACACCCCAGCTAAAATGCCAGATCCCCAGCATCACAAGCCTGGCAGTGTGCAAGTAGCCCAGACAGGCCACCCCACCCCACAGTGAATCCCGCCCCTAGAAGAGGGGAAGAGAAGGCACGCACCAGTCTGACAGTGGCCACAGCAGTGGGCTGGGGGCAGACATCAGGTCTGACTGCGGCTCCGCCCAACAACTCCAGTTATACACCACAGCATAGGGGAAGTGCCCTGCAGGTCCTCACCACGCCAGGGACTATCCAAAATGACCAAGCGGAAGAATTCCCCTCAGAAGAATCTCCAGGAAATAACAACAGCTAATGAGCTGATCAAAAAGGATTTGAATAATATAACAGAAAGTGAATTTAGAATAATAGTCATAAAATTAATCGCTGGGCTTGAAAACAGTATAGCTGACAGCAGAGAATCTCTTGCTACAGAGATCAAGGGACTAAGGAACAGTCACTAGGAGCTGAAAAACGCTTTAAATGAAATGCATAACAAAATGGAAACCACCACAGCTCGGATTGAAGAGGCAGAGGAGAGAATAGGTGAACTAGAAGATAAAGTTATGGAAAAAGAGGAAGCTGAGAAAAAGAGAGATAAAAAAATCCAGGGGTATGAGGGGAAAATTAGAGAACTAAGTGATACACTAAAAAGAAATAATATACGCATAATTGGTATCCCAGAGGAGGAAGAGAGAGGGAAAGGTGCTGAAGGGGTACTTGAAGAAATCATAGCTGAGAACTTCCCTGAACTGGGGAAGGAAAAAGGCATTGAAATCCAAGAGGCACAGAGAACCCCTTCAGACGTAACTTGAATCGATCTTCTGCACGACATATCATAGTGAAACTGGCAAAATACAAGGATAAAGAGAAAATTCTGAAAGCAGCAAGGGGTAAACGTGCCCTCACATATAAAGGGAGACCTATAAGACTCCTGACTGATCTCTCTTTTGAAACTTGGCAGGCCAGAAAGAATTGGCATGAGATTTTCAGTGTGCTAGACAGAAAAAATATGCAGCCAAGAATCCTTTATCCAGCAAGTCTGTCATTTAGAATAGAAGGAGAGATAAAGGTCTTCCCAAACAAACAAAAACTGAAGGAATTTGTCACCACTAAACCAGCCCTACAAGAGATCCTAAGGGGGACCCTGTGAGACAAAGTACCAGAGACATCACTACAAGCATAAAACATACAGACATCACAATGACTCTAAACCCATATCTTTCTATAATAACACTGAATGTAAATGGATTAAATGCGCCAACCAAAAGACATAGGGTATCAGAATGGATAAAAAAACAAGACCCATCTATTTGCTGTCTACAAGAGACTCATTTTAGACCTGAGGACACCTTTAGATTGAGAGTGAGGGGATGGAGAACTATTTATCATGCTACTGGAAGCCAAAAGAAAGCTGGAGTAGC
>NW_024419062.1:0-5401 GCF_014898765.1 Herpailurus yagouaroundi
TCTCTGCTTCAGACATACGGTACTGAACCCGCACGCTCCCCCGCCAGCCCCTGCTCGCGTCCTGTGGACCCACACCCTGCTGGCCGCCTGGGTCCCACACACGTCCCTCCTGTGACCTTTCCTGTTTCCACTCGGACCCCTTCGTTGCACACTCTTCCTACAGCGCTCTCCGGGAGCCTGTTCCTCCGACTCTCCTTCCTCTTTCCTTTCACTACAGCATTTTCCCTTGCACCCACCCTCCCGCCCTCGCCCCTGCCCACATGGCCCAACACCACTGCACTCACTCGGCCTCCACCTGCAGGAGCCCTGGGTCCTCCTGCCTCCCTGGCAGCATCTCTCCCCCAGATGATCAGCCCTGTGGTCTCCTGTCCCGCCTGCCCCTTCCTTCTGCGTGGACAGCCCGCCCTGTGCTCTGTGCTCATGGTGCTCACACAACTTCCTTTCGATCGCCATTCTCCTCTCTCTTGGACCTAGTCCTAATGTGTCAACTAGCCTGCACTCCCCACCCACTGACAGTCGATCCCAACCCTCCCACCCACCCCACATCATACCAGAGGCCTTCTCGGCTACATCCATTTGCTCGCTGTCTTCCTGGTCCCACGTCCTTTGCCCCGTGTCTGACAGTCCTGACTCTGATGCGTCCGTCTGCCCCCGGCTCAGGGGCTCCTCTGGCTCAAGCTTCACCTCTCCGCCTGCCCTCCACTCTGCCCCTTCCACCCAGTGATTCTCACCCAAGGACGCGTGACCCCCAAGACCGCCTATCAGCGTCATCTCTCGTGCCTTCTTCTGTGTTTTCATTTTGGGGTTTTCTTTTGGTTTTGCTTTGAGCAGAGAACTCCTCATCCCTCAGAGATCTTAATAGGCCTGCCTTGGGGGCCATGCCTGCATCCTCCTCAGATGAAGTCGACCACCACCCTCCATCCCTGTGAACAATCCGGGCTACGGAAACCCGACCTGCTCCCTGGCTGCCCTCTCCCCTTATATGCTTCTGGGCTCCACCAGTTGCCATTGACCTTGTTCCTCAAACTCCCAGCATTCCCAACATTTGACATTGACCCGGCTCTATCCTCTTGGAACCACCTCATTCTTTCCACGTTTACTCTTTGACATCCATACCCCCAAACCCCAGTCTGCATGAGAGCACCGTTCTGTTCACACGGCTCCCTCACACCCCTCCACCCCCCCCCCTTTATGACACAAGGCACTGTGACAGTATCTTTGGCCCTAATCTTGTCCTTTCGGTGTCTGCCATCGTGCCTCTCTCTAGGTTACCCCGCCCGACTTCAGACCCGTGACACTGTCCCCTGCAGAGCCTTGTCCCTGTGGTCGTCACGTCCCCCTGCGATTCCCATCCAGCAGACCTTCCTTTGCACCCTTCCTGTAGCTACTCTCCTGTGTCCTCTCTGAGTGGACTCGCTCGTCTCCTCTGCCCTCTCCTCAGCCTGTATTCATCATCCTCAACCCTGGATGTGTCGTCACCCCAGCAGCCTAGTTTGAAAAGAGGTTTTTCCCCGCGCCTGGAGCATGGCTCGTGTCTCCCAACCCCCACCCCGTGCCCACTGATCCCCGAAACCCATGCCCTCCCCGACACCCAAATACCACCCCCCCCGACCCTCCCTCCCACCCCATTCCCCCCTCCCCCCTGTCCGTCCCTCCCACCCCAAAGCCCCTCCCACCCCTCCCCTGCCTCCCACCCCAACCCCACCTCCCACCCCAACCCCGCCGGATCCATAGTAGAGCCTGGCCAAAAATTATCCCCTTGCCACAACATTCAGGGTTCTAGGAGCAGCCACTGCTCAGGGTCCACTGCTAGGCGGCTCTCTTCTCCCCTCCCCTCATACCTCTGCTCCCGCCGTGGGGCCCCACACTCTGCCGAGACCTGCCACCTCCCTCTTCTCCTTGCTTCCCCTGTGGGTGTCCAATCCCTCCCCCTTCCACCACACTCCATTCTCCATCCTCCCCGGTGCCACCTTGTGTCTCTGGAAAGTGACCCACCTGTCACACTGCTTCCAGGCCCCATTTTCACATTCCTTCCTGTGACCTTTCCTCATGAGGCATTTCTTCCCTTTCCCTCCTCGGCCCCGGGAGAGCACCCCAGCTCTTCTCTAGGACCCACGCCTCTCAAAGCTCCCGAAAGCCTGTCACGTAGTTGCTTTGGGTCATCCCTTCACCATTGGGAGGTGCTCCCTCCCGGGACCTGCTCTAGGGTCACACTCTTTAACCCCCTCATCGGGCCATGTTCTCTCTGACCCCGCCTGCTGGCGCTCGTCTGGTCCTTCCACTGGCTCTGACCATGGCCCCCCCTTTACGCTCCCTTGTCCCCTAGCCTCACCCCACCTCACCTTCCTTCCTCCTCTCTTCCCTTTTCGATCAAGCCCTTGCCCACCGGACTTTACACCAGGCCTGCACTTTGAGCTCGTCCTCCTTCCCTCACCGCCCCTGCTTCCATTCCTTCTCCACCGGGTCCCCTGATGCACCCCTGCCCATCCCACTTGCCCTCCACACCCCACTGACACGGTCCAGATCCCCCTTTGCCCTCCTTCCCTCTTGGCCACGTGCAGATGTCAGCCCCCCCTCTCGTTCTCCATCCAGTAAGCCCTGCTGCCTCTGTTGTCCACCACATCGAGCCTCTAAAACAAGGGTCCCCAGACCTCACCAGCCCACCCCTTGCTCTCCCTCCGTGCCCCTCTGCCGCCGACATCTTCTTCGATAGACCCAGCGCGTCATGCTGGCTTAAAGGTCACTTCTTACCTGCTTCCCTGTACAGGCTCTGCTGGGTGCCAGACCTCCACCCCTCCAGCCTTCCTGATGTCGCATACACAGAATTAGTGATTGCTACAAACCGTCACTTCTGCCTTGGTTACTGTGCACTCCTCCACTCTAACCAGATTTTCTACCCATGCACTGGACTCCAGCCACGTGAGTCCATCCCAAGCCCCTGAAGTGACCCGCCAGAGGTCTCTGTGCAGGACGTGTCTTAATGTGGAGTGCTGCCCCTCCCCCTCTGTGTTCTGTCCTTACACGGTTCCTTTCCCACCTCGTTCGGGGCCCTCGACTTCAAACGCCCTGCCTGTAGCATCTTGGCTATGTTCTGCTCAGCTCTGCTCCTATCATCTGGCCTTATATACCCCACATGCCACTCTGCACCCCCCCCACCGCAGCCTTGCGGATGTCCCCAGAGAGGAGCTCCTCAGGCCGCCTCCCTCCTCACAGTACCGCCCTCCATACCCTTCCTGAGCCCCGTGCGCATTCGTGAGATTCTCTGCCCTCCTCCGAGCAGCCTGCCCTGCCCTTCCCGTTGACCCCCCTGTCCCCACAAATACCCCCCACTGCCTTCGTGGCTGCTCAGATTCCACTCTCTCTCCCCCCACTGGATGCAGAAGCACCTCGTGCAGCCTATCCTCTGCCTCCTCTCCCACCTCTGTCTTCCAGAAACCCTCTACTTCATCCTCAGCATCCAGTCCCAGTTCTGCCATGAATTCAATGGTCTCTTCCTTGATGTCTGCTCCCTTCTGACCCGCCCTCAAGCTCCTCTGTAGCCAGGTTCTTGGTCCCCAACCTGCTGTACTGACTCCTTCTGCTGACCCGGTTCTACCCTCTTGTGTCTGCCATCTTGGAGACAGTGGTTCCTTCTCTTGACTTCTCTCTGACCTTTCATTGCCTCAGTGTTTCTTTTGCGAACAGGGTTGTTCCTGCCCTTTAAATGGGCCTCTGCCTCTACTACCTCACCTTCCACCTCTCCCATGTTCCTCTCTTGGCACACCTGCACCGTTCTTCCTGCACGGGCTTCCTCAGGACCTTGTCCACACCCGGGGGCACAGTTCCTGGATGCCTCTCGTCGACTCCCTCCCCCGGGCCCTCTGCCATCCCTCTCGGCACAGGACATTCCCTGACCCTCCCCAGCCTCTCCTGACCTACCTGCGAGGCCCTCACCTGCTCCTTCTCACTCCTGCCCCTCGGACCACCTCTCCCCCGCCATGTTCTCCCACCTGCTGCGGACTGATGGGCCATCGCCTGATGGGCCTCCAGGGCCCACCCCCCTGCCTGTCCTTCTCTGCTTGTCTACAGCACACATGACATCGGAACCATCCCGCTACCTGAGCCACGTGACGTTCCTTCAGCCACGCTCTGAGTCGTCCAGCTGCTTCCGCCGTCCTCTCTGCTGTGTGCTCCCTGCTCGCTCCCTCACCCCCCGCTCACCCCACCTCCGTCATCTCTGCTTCAGACATACGGTACTGAACCCGCACGCTCCCCCGCCAGCCCCTGCTCGCGTCCTGTGGACCCACACCCTGCTGGCCGCCTGGGTCCCACACACGTCCCTCCTGTGACCTTTCCTGTTTCCACTCGGACCCCTTCGTTGCACACTCTTCCTACAGCGCTCTCCGGGAGCCTGTTCCTCCGACTCTCCTTCCTCTTTCCTTTCACTACAGCATTTTCCCTTGCACCCACCCTCCCGCCCTCGCCCCTGCCCACATGGCCCAACACCACTGCACTCACTCGGCCTCCACCTGCAGGAGCCCTGGGTCCTCCTGCCTCCCTGGCAGCATCTCTCCCCCAGATGATCAGCCCTGTGGTCTCCTGTCCCGCCTGCCCCTTCCTTCTGCGTGGACAGCCCGCCCTGTGCTCTGTGCTCATGGTGCTCACACAACTTCCTTTCGATCGCCATTCTCCTCTCTCTTGGACCTAGTCCTAATGTGTCAACTAGCCTGCACTCCCCACC
The DNA here is from genome assembly GCF_014898765.1 of Herpailurus yagouaroundi. Classification (NCBI taxonomy): domain Eukaryota; kingdom Metazoa; phylum Chordata; class Mammalia; order Carnivora; family Felidae; genus Herpailurus; species Herpailurus yagouaroundi. The sequence continues at coordinate 4,721 of NW_024419062.1, forward strand.
CACTGACAGTCGATCCCAACCCTCCCACCCACCCCACATCATACCAGAGGCCTTCTCGGCTACATCCATTTGCTCGCTGTCTTCCTGGTCCCACGTCCTTTGCCCCGTGTCTGACAGTCCTGACTCTGATGCGTCCGTCTGCCCCCGGCTCAGGGGCTCCTCTGGCTCAAGCTTCACCTCTCCGCCTGCCCTCCACTCTGCCCCTTCCACCCAGTGATTCTCACCCAAGGACGCGTGACCCCCAAGACCGCCTATCAGCGTCATCTCTCGTGCCTTCTTCTGTGTTTTCATTTTGGGGTTTTCTTTTGGTTTTGCTTTGAGCAGAGAACTCCTCATCCCTCAGAGATCTTAATAGGCCTGCCTTGGGGGCCATGCCTGCATCCTCCTCAGATGAAGTCGACCACCACCCTCCATCCCTGTGAACAATCCGGGCTACGGAAACCCGACCTGCTCCCTGGCTGCCCTCTCCCCTTATATGCTTCTGGGCTCCACCAGTTGCCATTGACCTTGTTCCTCAAACTCCCAGCATTCCCAACATTTGACATTGACCCGGCTCTATCCTCTTGGAACCACCTCATTCTTTCCACGTTTACTCTTTGACATCCATACCCCCAAACCCCAGTCTGCATGAGAGCACCGTTCTGTTCACACGGCTCCCTCACACCCCTCCACCCCCCCCCC
>NW_024419063.1:0-4419 GCF_014898765.1 Herpailurus yagouaroundi
GCTCTTTTAGTGGAAATGAAAGACCAAAATTGTTACCGACAAGAAAGGATCAGAGAAAACATCAAGATACAATGGTAAAACAACTAGCAGGGCACTAAATATATACCTATCAATAATTACTCTAATGTAAATCGACTAAATGCTCCAATCAAAAGACATTGGATAGGGGGTCAGAATGGACCAAAAAAAAAAAAAAAAAAAAAAAAAGAAAAGTAAAGAAAAAAGAAAAGAAAAGAAACAAACAAAACAAGGCCTATCTAGGTACTGCCTACAAAGCCTTATTTGGACTTAAGTCACCTGCAGATTTAAATGGAGGGAATGAAAAAACATTTTTCATGCCAATAATATCAAAAGAAACCCAGTACCAATACTTATATCGGGCAAAAAAACTTTAAAATCGAGACTGTAGTTTGGTACCCTTTAGGTCAATACCTAGTAGTAAAATTGCATGCACCCAATATTTTTAGCAGCTTTATCAACAGTAGCTAAATTATGGAGAGCCCAAGTATCCATCAAGTGATGAAGGTATAAAGAAGTTGTGTGGTCTGTGTATGTGTGTGTCTGTGTATTCATGTATACGCATGTGTGTGTGTGTATATATATATTCATACATACATACATACATATGTATATACAATCTAATATGTCTCAGCTTCAAAAAGAATGAAATCCTGCCATTTGCAACGATGTGGATGGATCTAGAATATGTTATGCTAAGTGAAATATGTCAATCAGAGAAAGACAAATATATGATTTCACTCATGTGGAATTGAAGAAACAAAACAGATGAAAACATGGGAAGGGGGCAGGAAAAGAGAAGAGTGGTAACAAACTACATGTGTCTCTTAACGATAGAGAAAAAAAAGTGAAGGTTCATGGAGGGAGATGGGTCAGCACTGGGCTAGATGGGGGACCTGTATTAAGAAGAGCACTTGTTGTGATGAGCACTGGGTGTTGTATGTAAGGGATGAATCACTGAATTCTACTCACGAATCCGAGAATGCACTGTATGTCAACTAAGACTTAAATTTAAAAAATAAATAAAGCTGTAGCAAGAGATGAAGACAAACACTATCTCATACTAAAGGGGACAACCAAACAAGAAGGTCCAATGATTATAAATTTTGATGCCCCCAACATGCAACCACCAAATATATAAAACATTTAACAACAACCATAAAAGAACTCATTTATAATAATATAACGATATTAGAGGACTTTAACACATAACTCACATCGATGGACAGAACCTGTAAATAGAAATTCAACAAGGAAACAATGGCTTTGAATCACACACTGGACCAGATGGGTTTAACAGATATATTCAGAACACTCCATACTAAAATGACAGAGTACACATTCTTTTCAAGTGCACATGGGGCATTCTCCATAATTGATCACATTCTAGGTCACAAAGCAGGCCTCAACAGGTACCCAAAGACAGAGATCAGACCAAGCATTTTTTCTGACCACAAAGCTAAGAAACTTGAAGTTAACCACGTGTGCGTGCGCACGCGTGCGCGCGCACACACACAAACACACTAAGGGGGAAAGGCCACAAATAAAGGGAGGTTAAATAACATGCTACCAAATGAATGGGTCAAACAGTAAATCACTGAGAAAATACACTGAAACAAATGAAAATGAAAATACACTGGTAAAACCCTTTGGAATGCGGCAGAAGCAGTCTATGATGGAAGTTTCTAGCAATACAAGCCTACCATAAAGAGCAAGAAAAATCCCAAACAATCCTAACTTATAACTAAAGGAATGAGAAGAACAGCCGAAGGAAGGAAAAAATAGAGATTAAGGCAGAAATAAGGACTATAGAAACCAAAAAGACACTAGACCAAATCAATGAAACCAGGGGCTGGTTCCTTGAAAACAGTAATCAACATGAAAACCTCCTAGGCAGAGTTTTCACAAAGAAGAAAGAAAGGACTCAAGTAAATAAAATCACAAATAACACAGGAGAAATAACAGTCAATGCCACAAAAATACAGTTAGAAGATAATATTATGAAAATCTATATGCAACAAATTGGACACTCTGAGAAAAATGGAACAATTCCTAGAAACACACAAACTACCAAAGCTGAAACGGGAAGATACATAAAATCTGAAAACAGAAAGAAATCAAATCAGTAATAAAAAAATTTCCCCCCAACACAAGATTTCAGGGCCAGATGGCTTCACTAATGAATTCTACCATCCATTTAAGGAAGAGATAATATGTATTCTTCTCGAATTATCACAAAAAATAAAAAAAGAAGGAAAACTTACAAATTCATCTTATGAGGCCATCATTACCCTGATACCAAAACCAGTTAAAGCCTCCACTAAAAATGAAAACTGCCGGGACTCCTGTGTGGCTCGATGGGTTTAGTGTCCAAATCTTAATTTTGGATTAGGACATTATCTTGCAGCGCATGGGTTCGAGTCCCACGTTGGACCCTGTGCTGACAGTGTGGAGCATGGCTAGGATTCTCCCTCTCCCTTTCTCTGCCCCTCCCTCACTTTTATGTACTCTATGTCTCTAAGTAAATAAATACTTTAAATATGTTAAACATTTTTAAATAAAACTACAGACCAATATCCCGACGAATATGTATGCATAAATTCACATCAAAATACCTTCAAATTAAAGTCAATAATACATTAGTAGAATAATTTACCATAATCAAGTGGGATATATTCCCGGACTGCAAGGATGGTTCCACATTCACAGATCAGTCAACATGATGCACCACAGTAATAGAAGAAAGGATAAGAACAATATGATGCTTTCAAGACATGCAGGGAAATGATTTGACAAAATGTCACATCCATTCATGATAAACCCCCCTAGCAAGTATATTGGTACTCAACCTACCTGCAGATAATAAAGGTCATCTATGACAAACCCACAGCTCATCTCATCCTCAATGGGGAAAAATTGAAAGTTTTTCTTCCAAGGTCGGGGACAAGACAGGGATGATCCCTCTCACCACTGTTATTCCACATAGTACTGTAAGTTTTAGCCACAGCAATAAGACAACAAAAGGAAATAAGAGGCATCCAAATTGGCAAGGAAGAAGTAGAACTTTCACTATTTGGAAATGACATGATGCTCTCTATAGAAAACATGAAAGACTCCCCCCAAAATTGTTAGAATTGATATATGAATTCGAGAAATCAAAATATACAGAAATCAATGTACATAAATCTATTGCATTTCTGTAGACAAATAATGAATTAACAGAAAGAGAAAGTAAGGGATCAATCCCATTGACAGGTGCACCAAATACACCAAGATACCTGGAAAAAACCTAACCAAAGAGGTAAAAGATCTGTACTCTAAAGGCTGTGAAACACTGATGAAAGAAATGGAACAGGACACAAAGAAAAGGAAGTACATTTCATGTTCATGGATAGGAAGAACAAAATACTGTTAAAAGGTCTACACTCCACAAAAAAATCTACACATATAATGAAATCCCTGTCACACAAACAACACATTTGTCACAGAACTAGAACAAATAGTCCCAAAATATGTATGGAGTGGCCAAGACCCCAAACAGCCAAAAGAAATTGAAGACCAAAACTAAAGCTGGAGACATCACGCTTCTAGACTTTAGGTTATATTACAAAGCTGTACTGAACAGAACAGTATGGTACTGGCAACCAACAACAACAAAAACACAGACGCAGAGACCAATAGAATGGAAACCCAGGCATGAACTCATACATATATGGTCAATTAATTCTCAACAAAGCAGGAAAGGATATCCAATGGGGAAAAAAAAGATACTCTTGGGACACATGTGTGGCTCCACAGCGTGTGACTGTGAATTCAGCTCCGATCATGATCTCAGGGCAGTGCAGAGCATGCGTGGGATTCTCTCTCTCCATTTCTCTCTGCCCCTCTTCTGCATGTTCTCTCTCTCACTCTCTCTGTCTCTCTCTCTCTCTCTTTCTCTCTCTCAAAAATAAATACATAAACTTTAAAAAAGTGTCCTCAACATGTGGTTTTGGAAAAACTAGACAGCAACCTGCAAAACAAAACAAAAACAAAAGGACCACTTTCTTACAACATACACAAAAATAAATCCAACATGAATAAAGAACTATGTGTGAAACCTGAAACCATAAAAATCCCAGAGGATACCTAACACAGGCAGTATCTTATTTGACATTGGCTGTACAAACATCTTTGTAGATATATCTCCTGAGGTAAGGGAAACACAAGCAAAAATAATGGGACTTCATAAAAATAAAAAGCTTCTGTCACAAAGGAAATAATCAACAAAACTAAGACACCTACAGAATAATATTTGTAAACGACATCTGATAAAGGGTTACTGTCCAAAATATATAAAGTTATACAGCACCCAAAAAAATGAGAAATCCAATTTAAAATGGGCAGATGACATGAATGGAC
>NW_024419064.1:0-4172 GCF_014898765.1 Herpailurus yagouaroundi
TATATATGAAATTTATTGTCAAATTGGTTTCCATACAACACCCAGTGCTCATCCCAAAAGGTGCCCTCCTCAATACCCATCACCCACCCTCTCCTCCCTCCTACCCCCCATCAACCCTCAGTTTGCTCTCAGTTCTCAACAGTCTCTTATGCTTTGGCTCTCTCCCACTCTAACCTCTTTTTTTTTTTTTCCTTCCCCTCCCCCATGGGTTCCTGTTAAGTTTCTCAGGATCCACATAAGAGTGAAACCATATGGTATCTGTCTTTCTCTGTATGGCTTATTTCACTTAGCATCACACTCTCCAGTTCCATCCACGTTGCTACAAAAGGCCATATTTCATTTTTTCTCATTGCCACGTAGTATTCCATAGTGTATATAAACCACAATTTCTTTATCCATTCATCAGTTGATGGACATTTAGGCTCTTTCCATAATTTGGCTATTGTTGAGAGTGCTGCTATGAACATTGGGGTACAAGTGCCCCTATGCATCAGTACTCCTGTGTCCCTTGGATAAATTCCTAGCAGTGCTATTGCTGGGTCATAGGGTAGGTCTATTTTTAATTTTCTGAGGAACCTCCACACTGCTTTCCAGAGCGGCTGCACCAATTTGCATTCCCACCAACAGTGCAAGAGGGTTCCCGTTTCTCCACATCCTCTCCAGCATCTATAGTCTCCTGATTTGTTCATTTTGGCCACTCTGACTGGCGTGAGGTGATACCTGATGTGGTTTTGATTTGTATTTCCCTGATAAGGAGCGACGCTGAACATCTTTTCATGTGCCTGTTGGCCATCCGGATGTCTTCTTTAGAGAAGTGTCTATTCATGTTTTCTGCCCATTTCTTCACTGGGTTATTTGCTTTTCGGGTGTGGAGTTTGGTGAGCTCTTTATAGATTTTGGATACTAGCCCTTTGTCCGATATGTCATTTGCAAATATCTTTTCCCATTCCGTTGGTTGCCTTTTAGTTTTGTTGGTTGTTTCCTTTGCTGTGCAGAAGCTTTTTATCTTCATAAGGTCCCAGTAATTCACTTTTGCTTTTAATTCCCTTGCCTTTGGGGATGTGTCGAGTAAGAGATTGCTACGGCTGAGGTCAGAGAGGTCTTTTCCTGCTTTCTCCTCTAAGGTTTTGATGGTTTCCTGTCTCACATTCAGGTCCTTGATCCATTTTGAGTTTATTTTTGTGAATGGTGTGAGAAAGTGGTCTAGTTTCAACCTTCTGCATGTTGCTGTCCAGTTCTCCCAGCACCATTTGTTAAAGAGACTGTCTTGTTTCCATTGGATGTTCTTTCCTGCTTTGTCAAAGATGAGTTGGCCATACGTTTGTGGGTCTAGTTCTGGGGTTTCTATTCTATTCCATTGGTCTATGTGTCTGTTTTTGTGCCAATACCATGCTGTCTTGATGATGACAGCTTTGTAGTAGAGGCTAAAGTCTGGGATTGTGATGCCTCCTGCTTTGGTCTTCTTCTTCAAAATTACTTTGGCTATTCGGGGCCTTTTGTGGTTCCATATGAATTTTAGGATTGCTTGTTCTAGTTTCGAGAAGAATGCTGGTGCAATTTTGATTGGGATTGCATTGAATGTGTAGATAGCTTTGGGTAGTATTGACATTTTGACAATATTTATTCTTCCAATCCATGAGCAGGGAATGTCTTTCCATTTCTTTAAATCTTCTTCAATTACCGTCATAAGCTTTCTATAGTTTTCAGCATACAGATCCTTTACATCTTTGGTTAGATTTATTCCTAGGTATTTTATGCTTCTTGGTGCAATTGTGAATGGGATCAGTTTCCTTATTTGTCTTTCTGTTGCTTCATTGTTAGTGTATAAGAATGCAACTGATTTCTGTACATTGATTTTGTATCCTGCAACTTTGCTGAATTCATGTATCAGTTCTAGCAGACTTTTGGTGGAGTCTGTCGGATTTTCCATGTATAATATCATGTCATCTGCAAAAAGCGAAAGCTTGACTTCATCTTTGCCAATTTTGATGCCTTTGATTTCCTTTTGTTGTCTGATTGCTGATGCTAGAACTTCCAGCACTATGTTAAACAACAGCGGTGAGAGTGGGCATCCCTGTCGTGTTCCTGATCTCAGGGAAAAAGCTCTCAGTTTTTCCCCGTTGAGGATGATGTTAGCTGTGGGCTTTTCATAAATGGCTTTTATGATGTTTAAGTATGTTCCTTCTATCCCGACTTTCTCAAGGGTTTTTATTAAGAAAGGGTGCTGGATTTTGTCAAAGGCCTTTTCTGCATCGATTGACAGGATCATATGGTTTTTCTCTTTTTTTTTGTTAATGTGATGTATCACGTTGATTGATTTGCGAATGTTGAACCAGCCCTGCATCCCAGGAATGAATCCCACTTGATCATGGTGAACAATTCTTTTTATATGCCGTTGAATTCGATTTGCTAGTATCTTATTGAGAATTTTGGCATCCATATTCATCAGGGATATTGGCCTGTAGTTCTCTTTTTTTACTGGGTCTCTGTCTGGTTTAGGAATCAAAGTAATACTGGCTTCATAGAATGAGTCTGGAAGTTTTCCTTCCCTTTCTATTTCTTGGAATAGCTTGAGAAGGATAGGTATTATCTCTGCTTTAAACGTCTGGTAGAACTCCCCTGGGAAGCCATCTGGTCCTGGACTCTTATTTGTTGGGAGATTTTTGATAACCGATTCAATTTCTTCGCTGGTGATGGGTCTGTTCAAGCTTTCTATTTCCTCCTGATTGAGTTTTGGAAGAGTGTGGGTGTTCAGGAATTTGTCCATTTCTTCCAGGTTGTCCAATTTGTTGGCATATAATTTTTCATAGTATTCCCTGATAATTGTTTGTATCTCTGAGGGATTGGTTGTAAACATTCCATTTTCATTCATGATTTTATCTATTTGGGTCATCTCCCGTTTCTTTTTGAGAAGCCTGGCTAGAGGTTTGTCAATTTTGTTTATTTTTTCAAAAAACCAACTCTTGGTTTCGTTGATCTGCTCTACAGTTTTTTTAGATTCTATATTGTTTATTTCTGCTCTGATCTTTATTATTTCTCTTCTTCTGCTGGGTTTAGGCTGCCTTTGCTGTTCTGCTTCTATTTCCTTTAGGTGTGCTGTTAGATTTTGTATTTGGGATTTTTCTTGTTTCTTGAGATAGGCCTGGATTGCAATGTATTTTCCTCTCAGGACTGCCTTCGCTGCGTCCCAAAGCGTTTGGATTGTTGTATTTTCATTTTCGTTTGTTTCCATAGATTTTTTAATTTCTTCTCGAATTGCCTGGTTGACCCACTCATTCGTTAGAAGGTGTTCTTTAACCTCCATGCTTTTGGAGGTTTTCCAGACTTTTTTCTGTGGTTGATTTCAAGCTTCATAGCATTGTGGTCTGAAAGTATGCATGGTATGATTTCAATTCTTGTAAACTTATGAAGGGCTGTTTTGTGACCCAGTATATGATCTATCTTGGAGAATGTTCCATGTGCACTCGAGAAGAAAGTATATTCTGTTGCTTTGGGATGCAGAGTTCTAAATAGATCTGTCAAGTCCATCTGATCCAATGTCTCATTCAGGGCCCTTGTTTCTTTATTGACCGTGTGTCTAGATGATCTATCCATTTCTGTAAGTGGGGTGTTAAAGTCCCCTGCAATTACCACATTCTTATCAATAAGGTTGCTTGTGTTTATGAGTAATTGTTTTATATATTTGGGCGCTCCGGTATTCGGCGCATAGACATTTATAATTGTTAGCTCTTCCTGATGGATAGACCCTGTCACTATTATATAATGTCCTTCTTCATCTCTTGTTACCGGCCTTTAATTTAAAGTCTAGTTTTTTTGTTTAAGTATGGCTACTCCAGCTTTCTTTTGGCTTCCAGTAACATGATAAATAGTTCTCCATCCCCTCACTCTCAATCTGAAGGTGTCCTCAGGTCTAAAATGAGTCTCTTGTAGACAGCAAATAGATGGGTCTTGTTTTTTTATCCATTCTGATACCCTATGTCTTTTGGTTGGCGCATTTAATCCATTTACATTCAGTGTTATTCTAGAAAGATATGGGTTTAGAGTCATTGTGATGTCTGTATGTTTTATGCTTGTAGTGACGTCTCTGGTACTTTGTCTCACAGGGTCCCCCTTAGGATCTCTTGGAGGGCTGGTTTAGTGGTGACAAATTCCTTCAGTTTTTGTTTGTTTGG
>NW_024419065.1:0-2299 GCF_014898765.1 Herpailurus yagouaroundi
CTGGAAATTGGAATAAGGACTGCCATATGCAGGGCCATTGTGAGATTCAATGAGATGATGCATGTGCCAGTTTTACAGAGCCTAACACTTAATATTACATGCAAGGGTCTGTGTATTATTTATGTAGAGGGAGAGATTTTCATTTTTTTTCATTGGAAGGAAAGAGATGAATATACAACTGGACTATCCAATAAGAGGTGGATAGAGGACTGGCTTACTGGTCTACCTCCTTGTACTCTTTCAGCCATCCTGGCCCTGGGCTCCCTCCAAATTGAAGAATCAGTGTCAGAAGACCTGAGATTCCTCCGTAGGTATCTGACCCCAGACAGAATATTAGCCTGTCTTAGCTGTTCAAATGAGGCTAATGATGGCTATCATCTGTGTTGTTCCCTGTTGTCAGGTGTTGGATTAAGCACCTTTCCAATAGTGTCATTTAATCTTTTTGACCCTTTGTTATTATTTCCATTTTATAAATTAGGCAACTGAGTTTCAGATATGTTAAGTAATTGGTCCAAGATAATACAAACACGAGTGGGGTGGTTGGGATGGGCACCAACTCTGCTCCTATGCCAACATGCATGCTCTCACCCATGTTTCACTGCCTTCCCATGAGCGTGTTAAGGGTTTGCAAAGCTAAGGGCCACCCCTGATAAAGTAACATGGAGTATGTTGGTGTCCTGGCTAAGATCTTTTTCCTTTCCTTACCGAAAACATTTTCATATCAACTGAAACACTAGTCCCTGCACTAGACAACTTTCCTCGAATTTCTCTTAACGCTGTACACTGGTCAGAATATAAAAAGCAACGACTTCAGAACTTGAAAGTTAGCAGTAGGAGGTGAATGAGGGAAAGCAAACAAAACAAGAATGACCTTGTGATGGTTATTGTTATGTGTCTACGTGAGTTGGCCGTGGGGTGCCCAAGACTAAACATTTTTTCTCGGGATATTTGTAGAGTGTTTCTGGGTGGGATTAGCGTTTGATTTGGTGGACTCAGTAAAGCACTATCGTCCTCAGTGAGTGTGGGCAGTATTCAATCTCCTGAGGTCCCGAAGAGAACACAGGGTAGAAAAAGGAGGAATCCATGTCCCACTGCTTCTTTCCTCAGCCTTAGAAGGTGATCCCGCTTAGAGGCAGAGCAGTGGGTAGGGGTAGGGTTGGTTCCCTGGAAGTGCCTTTGGTCCAACCCCCCACAGTGATGTGATTTCCCTGCAGGACTGAAATGAGGGCCCATGTGCCCTTATGGGTCAGGGCTAGCGTGGGAAGGGCGGAGCCAAACGTATGGGTAGGCCAATCTGAAACTGTCTCAGTATCTCCTCCTCCAACTCCATCACGGCCGTGGCAATGTCATGGAGAGAGTTTGACTTCCACTCAGGATTTTCCCCAATGGTAATTGGCCCCAATCTGTTATGTCTTTTAGACGTCCATGCTAGGTGCCTTTAGGGCCAGAGCCCAGGCCAGCGTTAGGGTTAGGTCCTAGCTACCTGCATGTAGACTTCCTGGTTTCCCAATACCATTTGTTGAAGAGACTGTCTTTCCCCCATTGTTTATTCTTGCCTCCTTTGTTATAGGTTAATTTACCACATAAGCATGGGTTTATTTCTGGGCTTTCTATTCTTTCCCATCGACCTATGTGTCCGTTTTTGTGTCACTACCCATACTAATTGGTTTACTTGAAGCTGTGTAGTACATCTTGAAATCTGGGATTTTGATACCTCAGCTATGTTTTTGTCTTTCAAGATTATTTTCACTATTCAGGGTCTTTTGTGGTCCCATACAAATTTTAGTATTAGTTGTTTCAGTTCTGGGAAAAGTGCCTTTGGTATCTTGATAGGGATTGCATTGAAACTGTAGATAGTTATGAGTAATATGGACATTGTCATGATATTAATTCTTCCAGTCCATGATCATGGGATATCTTTCCATTTGTTTGAGTCATCTTCAATTTCATCATTGACTTATGGTTTTCACACTACAGGTCTTTCACTTCTTTGGATAAGTTGAGTCGTAGCTATTTTACTCTCTCTCTTTTTTTGGTGCAATTATGAACGGTGTTGTTTTCTTAATTTCTCTTTCTATTACTTCATTATTATTATATAGAAACCCTAGCAATTTCTGTGTATCAGTTCCGTATCTGCAACTTTCCTGAATTCGTTTACTACTTCTAGTAGTTTGGGCGGAAAGTTTTAGGGTTTTCTATGCATATTCTTATGTCATCTGCGGATAGTGACAGTGTAGCTTGTTTACAAACGTAGATGACTTTAATGTCTTTATTCTTATCTGATTCCTGTGGCTAGGAC
>NW_024419066.1:0-13113 GCF_014898765.1 Herpailurus yagouaroundi
TCTGGGGTCAGGTGTGAATCTCTACATTGTGTTTCTCAGGCTCATGCATGTGTTGGGCTTGGCTGTAGTGCTCTTCTGTCTTCAACCAATTTATGGTCAGATACGGTTCCCGTATGGAGGTTAATCTTCTTCTATTACAGAAACAAGTTTCTTTCTTATGTGGTTTACCTAAATTTAATTCCAATGTTTGTACATCCATACTAATGATTTCCTCCCCATTGGAAGTGGTATCTCCTAATCCTCTTAAGTGAGAATCCGCTACCTGTGCTCTGGATCCTACCCTTACCCATGCACCATCAGATTTTTTTTCCACCGAATTAAATCATCGGAGTGTAATTACACACTATAACCTGCATATGTAATGTGTATACTTTGGTGAATTAAAGGAGCTGCATGCAAACGAACAGTAGATATTTCAAGTTTCTTGCTGTGTATAATTTAAGACTGTCACATAACCTTGAAGTGCTTTACTGGGTAATTTCTTTTTTTTTTTAATTTATTTATTTTGAGAGAGAGAGAAAGAGAGAAGGAGAGGGAGAGAGAAAGTACAGGGGAGGGGCAGAGAGGAGAGACAGAGAATCTCAAGCAGGTTCCATGCTGTCAGCCCCGACGTGGGACTTGATCCCAAGATGTTAGGTACTTTCTAAAATTGAAGCATCCTGAGCCTCAGTCTCCTTATTTCTGAAGACAGAATGGCATACTGAACCGTGTGGAGGTCGTGAGGATGAATAACATGTGTGGAACTTCCTTTGTAACTCAGAGAAATCATTTGAGGGTGAAAGGTTTGTCGTGTGTGTGTGTGTGTGTGTGTTTATATCCAATTTTCTTTCAAATAAGCACACTCACCACACATGTACACACACAGATGACTTGTGATTTCATCTTTTATGTTGAAAGGAGATGTGAGAGACCGTTGGAGAAGATAGCACTGAACAGATGAATGGTTGAATTCACATGAAATAAAAGGATGCAGAAATACAGACACAAAATCTTAAATTACAAAGGGTGACCTTAATTTTGATCATGGGTTCCTTTTCCGGACTTGCAGCCTCAAAGGCCTTGTCAGACGACACTCACATTTCTACCCCGAGGAAATCACTGTACCAGCTGATGGGGCAGAATATATCCAAATCAATTTCATTTTTTTCCTACTTACTGTGGGTTCCTCACATGTCAAATAACCTTTTCCCGGGGAAGATGATGACTGAATTCAGAGTCTTAAACTCAGTTTCCTCAAATAATTGTATTGACTATGTCAATCATACAAAAAAAGGGAGATTTTCAAAGATTATTTGCTTAAAAAAACTTTTTCTAAAAAATATATAATTCCAAACTTGTATAATCAGAAACTTGAGTTTCAAATTTGGAATCTACACATATTTGCTCTTTGAACTTGGAATAGCAACAATCTATTCTCATATGGCCCAGGAACAGATGAAGCTGGCCCTTCCCTCACATTCCTTTGTAATTCCTGGGCTTTGGGTTTTAATCTCTTTTTTGGCAAACTCATCGGACAACTCTCCTCCTGTTTCTGATTTTTGTCCAACGTGTGTAGGCATCCCTACAGTCTACCCTATAAAATCCTGTACGTGCCTCAAAAACCTATTTCCTTTCTTCATCTGTATATCCCTGAGAACATTATGTCACACACACATTTATGTCACTCACTCTACTTTCTTCATTTAATGTAAGATCCAAATGAGCAGGACCTCACCTCCTTTGTTCATTTTTGCCATTTGATAAAGGTGTGCATTGAGATAGAAACACGCTTCTAGAAAATGGAATTTATTTTTTGAGGAACCTCCACACTGTTTTCCAGAGTGGCTGCATCAGTTTGCATTGCCACCAACAGTGCAAAAGTGTTCCCATTTTGCCGCATCCTCGAACCAGCAATAGCACTACTAGGAATTTATCCAAGGGATACAGGAGTGCTGGCTCATACAGGCACATGTGCCCCAATGTTTACACTATCGACAGCACTATCGACAGTAGCCAAATTATGGAAAGAGCCCAAATGTCCATCAACTGATGAATGGATAAAGAAGATGCGGTATATACATACAATGGAATCCTACTTGGCAATGAGAAAGAATGAAATCCTGCCATTTGCAGCAACGTGAATGGAACTGGAGGGTATTATGCTAAGTGAAATAAGTCAATCAGAGAAAGACAGGTATCATATGTTTTCACTCGTATGTGGAACTTGAGAAACTTAACAGAAGACCTTGGGGGAAGGGAAGGGGAAAAATAGTTACAAACTGAGAGGGAGGGAAGCCAAACCATAAGAGACTCTTAAATACAGAGAACAAACTGAGGTTGATGGGGAGGCAGGAGGGCAGGGTAGAGGGGGAAATGGGTGATGGGCATTGAGGAAGGCACTTGTTGGGATGAGCACTGGGTGTTGTACATAAGCGATGAATCATGGGAATCTACCCCCAAAATCAAGAGCACATTGTACACACTGTATGTTAACCAACGTGACAATTAAACTAAATTAAATTAAATTAAATTAAATTAAATTAAATTAAAAAAAAGAAAGTGGAGTTTATAAGATAAAAAGAACAGCAGGAACAAGAAAACCAGGATAAACATAGTGGATTCAAAACAACCTTGTTAATTGAAATTGAATTTTAGAAGACTGTCTTCTACAAGAAAAGATTAAAAATAACAATAATTTCATCGCATTAACACAGGTCTCTATACCAAAATGGAATGGCAACAACCAAAAGCAGATATGAAAATATAATTTATAACCATCATTCATTTAAAAGTAGTACAGGGAGCACTATCTAAAATTATAATTTCATCCTATATAAACATAAGTGGAGTCACACATTCTTGTGAGAAAGATATAAGTTGAATGCAAGAGGAATTCATGTTTCCACAGGATGGTAGAAGGATGATTGCTAGCTCTGAGAACGGATCTAATCACAAGAAGCAAAAGACAGTGAGGAATCACAGATGTGAGGGAAGGTGGCGATACATACAAAAGGCAGTGTATTACTACAAGGCACATAAAAAGCAATGGGTGGGAGACAAAATATGACTGATAGACTTGACCACTCAAAGTTTATAAACTCTCACACCACCCAGAAAATATATCTGTACATACATACAAGAATTAAACAGCAAATAGCAAACTTGGCTTAAAATTTTGCAATTATGTCTTTTGTTTGCTTCATGTTTTTATTTACATTCTAGTTGGTTAGCATATAGTTTAATATCGGTTGTAGGAGGAGAATTATTCGTTGAAAGAATGCAATCAAAGAGCAAAAGGAAAATGATTCAGCAAGAACAACAAACAAACAAAAGCAGGAATAAGAATGTTCAGACCCCAGGATACAAGGCAAAGAACTTTCCCAAATAAGTTACGACAGAGAAAGTAAATGGCTAACGAACCCAAAAATGTTTTCCGGCTCCAGGTAATGAAATAAGTGGAAAATAAAGCCCTCTAGCATATGCCTGTTTGTCTTTGGAATAAAAATTTTAAATGAATACCTAATGTGAGAGGAGATTCTGTGAAATGTATGTCTTCAGAACTGCAGTTGCAAGATTGTGGCTCCCTCCGTTGGTCTGGATCTTTCTAATGGATACAGAATATGCTCCAATATACCCCATCTTAAAAATATTTTTTAAATTCCCTCACTGCACTGCAATGCTCTCCATACCTAATAGTGTTTTTTCATATTCCCTTTAACTGCAAAACTCCTTGAAGTTTTCACATTTTCCTGGGAGTCAGTATCCCCATTCCTTCTTTAGTCTCACCCAACTGGACTTTTATTCCCACCACCTAATTGTGGACAATAGTCCTTGCATCTCCAAGTTCACCAGACATTTCTTTTTTAAACATATTAAATAAATTGATTATAAATGAATGAATTCACCACACCAGCTTGTCTCCTGACTAGGCTGGTTAGGCTCTCAGGTGACCTCAGGTAAAAGCTTTCAGCTTCCATTCTCTCTGAACCTTTCCTGAAGTACCTGCTGAGATCTGACACCCACCTGGATGGGGTCTCTGAGAGGAAGGTTTCCATGTGGAAGTCCAAATTCCTCCCCATTGGTTGATGATGGAAACCAAAGCTCTGTTCCCAGACCGCAGGAAGGAGTGAAGCATTGGTCCCCAAGCCAGATTTAGGAATCCAAATGCAAAAACCATGTGTCCTCCAGCTTAAGATTGGAGCAGGGGGTCAGGGGCTGCAACTGAGGAGATATTTACAGCTCCTTATGTTTGTTGTATCTGCTCCCTATACCTGCTCATTAGACACATTTCCCATTATTACTTCAACCCCTGAGCACATCTCCCTAGGGGAACTTCTATGGACAGAATGGGATTTTTTCCTGTAGATTCTCTGTTCCCAAGAGATCAGATTAGAATCAGGCATATCCAATTTTTATTACCCTTCCTTGAACTTTCCTGGCTTCCAGAGCTCTAACATTGAAACTTTTCACAGCCCTAAGTGAAAGGTTTTTTTCCAAATCTAAAACTCAGGAACTTGTCTTGACTATGTCCCTTGGTTCTCCAAAACAATGACTTGTGGTGGGAACACATCTCCTGATAGCTCTAGAAAAATCCCTATTCCTTCTTCAACAAGCAAAGGTGTGTTCCTTTCCTATACAGTCATGGGTACAACAATCCTTGGCTTCATAATTATTTTGACAAATCAGTTAAGAGTTTGTATCTTTAATACAGGTTAAAAGTTGACATTTATGAAACATTTGGTAATTCAAGCTATATTTTAAAGCATAGTCATCAGGATAGTAATGTACTGGCACAGAAACAGACACATAGATCAATGGAACAGAATAGAAATCCCAGAAATGGACCCACAACTATATGATTAACTAATCTTTGACAAAGTAGGAAAGGATATCCAATAGAAAAAAGACAGTCTCTTCAACAATGGTGTTGAAAAATTGGACAGCAACATGCAGAATGAAACTGGGCCACTTTCTTACACCAAACACAAAAATAAATTCAAAATGTGTGAAAGACCTCAATGTGAGACCATCGAAATCCTAGTGGAGAACACAGGCAGCAATCTCTCTGCCCTCAGCTGCAGCAACTTCTTTTTTTTTTTAATGTTTATTTATTTTTGAGAGAGAGAGAGAGAGAGAGAGAGAGCACGAGCAGAGGAGGGGCAGAGAGAGAGGGAGACACAGAATCTGAAGCAGACTCCAGGCTCCAAGCTGTCAGCACAGAGCCCAATGAGGGGCTCGAACTCACAAGCTGTGAGATCATGACCTGAGCCGAAGTCGGACGCTTAACTGACTGAGCCACCCAGGCTCCCCTGCAGCAACTTCTTATTAGACATGATGCTTGGAGGCAAGGGAAACAACAGCAAATATGAACTATTGGGACCTCTTCAAGATAAAAAGCTTCTGCACAGCAAAGGAAACAATCAACAAAACGAAAAGGCTGCCTACAGAATGGGAGAAGATATTTACAAATGACATATCTGATATAAGGTTAGTGTCCAAAATCTATAAAGAACTTCTCAAACTCCACACTGAAAAATTAATAATCCAGTGAAGATTTGGGCAGAAGACACAAACAGACACTTTTCCAAAGACGTGCAGATGGCTAACAGACACACGAAAAGATGCTCAATGTCACTCATCGTTAGGGAAATACAAATCAAAACCACAGTGAGATACCACCTCACACCTGTCAGGATGGCTAAATTTAACAATGCAGGAAATAACAGGTGTTGGCCAGGATGTGGATAAAGGGGAACCCTCTTACACTGTAAGTGGGAATGCAAACTGGTGCAGCCACTCTGGAAAACAGTATGGGGGTTCCTCAAAAAATTAAAAATAGGACTATCCTACAATCCAGCAAATGTACTACTAGATATTTACCCAAAGGATAGAAAAGTAATGGTTCAACGGGGCACATGCACTCCAATGTTTATACCAGCATTATCTACAAGAGCCAAATAATGGAGAGAGCCCAAATGCCACTTGAGTGATGAATGGATAAAGAAGATGTGGTTTACGTATACAACGGACTATTACTCAGGCATTAAAAAAGACTGAAATCTTTCCATTTGCAATGAGTGCATTATACTAAGCAAAATAAGCCAGAGAAAGACAAATACCATATGATTTCATTCACACGTGGAATTTAAGAAATGAAACAGATGAACATAGGGGAAGGAAGAAAAGAGAGAGAGGGAGGTAAACCATAAGCGACTCTTAGCTATAGAGTACAAACTAGGGGTTGCTGGGGAGGAGGTGGGCAGGGGAGGGGTTAAATGGGTGATGGGGATTAAGGAGCACACTTGTTGTGATGAGCACTGGGTGTTGTAGGTAAGTGATGAGTCATTAAATTCTACTCCTAAAACAAATATTACACTGCATGTTAACTAACAAGAATTTAAATAAAAACTTGAGGGGTGCCTGGGTGGCTCAGTCAGTTGAGCATTTGACTTCAGCTCGGGTCATGAGCTCACCGTTTCTGAGTTCAAGCCCCATGTCGGGCTCTGTGCTGACAGCTCAGAGCCTGGAGCCTGCTTCAGATTCTGGGTCTTCCTCTCTCTCTTCCCCTTCCCTACTTGTGCTCTCTCTCTCTCTCTCTCTCTCTCTCAAAAATAAATAAACATTTTTTTTAAAAAAAGCTTGAAACACTTAAAAAAAGATCTTTTCAGGCACCATGGGCTGAGCTTGAAATTGTATATTTATTGTCTCATTTATTTTTTTCAAAAGCCATTCTATGAGGGCCATAATGTTAGGAGCCTCATTCCACATTTGCAGAGATGTGACTTGGAAGGGTTGAGTGGTCACCCCAGAATTATGGACTGGACCATTATGAACTGATGTGCTTCTACTGGAATGCTGAGTTCTCTTGCTCTAGACCAGTGGATCTCAGCCAGGGATGATTTTGCCTCCAAAGGACACTTGAAAATACCTGGAGAAGGTTTTGTTTGTCATAGCTTAGGAAGTGCTCCTGCTAATTTGACATGCCCAGGGTGGCCCAGAAATTCTGCCTTGTAACTAGCTCCCTGTTGTAACTTTGACGATCTTGGTCCGTAGACAACCTTTGCATATTAAGACTGTGGTCCAGTGGTAGAATCAAGTGTGAGTATTTTGGGGTTTTCTTCTATAAGAACCCTCCTACCTACCTCAGGTCTGATCTTAGGCAGTCAAATGTGGGACTCAGTGGTTCAGCTTCTTTATACACAAGTTTTCAGGTGTCTCTTTTTCCTCATGACAGGAAATGAACCTTCTAAGCCTTTGTTCCTTTATCTGTAAACAAGAGAAATTCCATCTAAGCATTTGGTGTGAGAATCCTTTTGGTTAGTAATATCTTTTTTAAAAATTTAATGTTTATTTATTTTTGAGAGAGAGAGAGAGAGAGAGAGAGAGCATGAGTAGAGGAGGGCAGAGGGAGACACAGAATCCAAAGCAGGCTCTAGGCTCTGAGCTGTCACCACAGAGCTTGATGCAGGGCTTGAACCCACAAACCGTGAGATCATAACCTGAGCCAAAGTCGGACGCTTAACCAACTGAGCCATGCAGGCACCCTGAGAAGTTAGTAATTTTTTAGATCTCACAGGGAATTACCTGGCACAGAGAAGGTGCTCAGTCCACAGGGGCTACTGTGACCTTCTAAGTTCCACATTGACTAAGTTGATGATGACACGCCCCTCCATAAAAGTCTCTTGGGACAGGAAGTGAGTCCAGGATTATTCTGCTTCAGGGGCAGTTTTTTGGGTGGGTTGGGAAGGCAGTGGGTGTAGATGGCAGCATCCGACACAACTGGGGGCCCTGGCACTCACTGGCACACTCTTACATTCATCCCTGGGTGAAGTCCCTGGCTGAGATCTCCTGGGGCACTAAGCGTGCTGCCTTGGGATAGAGCTTATGTGGGTAAAGTATAATTGTTCCTCTTACTCTCCTCAATGCGTTCAATATTGAGTGTTTTTTGCTCCAACTTTGGGCTTGAGTTTCTTCATCAGGCCCCTGGACTTCCATGAAGATACTCTCAGCAATGAGTTACTGTCTTTTCTTAGGGAAAAGATGTGAGAAAGCTCCAATTTCACCGTTTTGACGATCTGTTTTTTTAATTGGGAAAATACATGTTTTCTAGAAGCTCCACTAAAAGATTTCAGCTCACATCTGTTTGGGCACACTTGTGTCACATGGTATGGTCAGCAGAATGATGGCCTTCCAAAAATGTCTGCTTTCCAATCCTCAGAAGCTGTGAAAATGTTAGGTTACAAGGGAAAAGGGATTAAAGTTATAGAAGGAATTAAGTTTGCTCATCACTTGATCTTAAGATAGAGGTTATCTGGGGCTAACTGGATGAAGCCCTTGTAATCCCAAGGGTCCATGAAGAGAAAAAGGAGGCAGCTTAAGGGTCCAGGAAATGAGAGAAGGGAAAGACTCAGTCAGCCACTGCTGGCATTGAAGACACAGGATGGAGCCATAGGACAAGGGAGGAGGATGTTCCCTAGAAGCTGGAGAAGGCAAGAAAGGGGGTTATCCTCCTGGAATCTCTAGAAAGGAATGCAGCTGTGAAGACATCTTGATTTCTATCCCAGGGAGACCCATTTTGGACTTCTGATCTCCAGAACTGTAAGCTAATACCTTTGTGTTCTTTTTAAGCCACCAAGTCTGCCATCGCTGGTTACAACAGCAACAGTAAGCCAAAGCACATGATGACCCCTTTATTAATGTTTTGAGTATATTGCCACCCCCATCCATATCCTGCTACTAGGCAAAAGGGGAGAATCGATATTGAAAAGGCAACATAGCTTCTGTTCTTGATTAGAACCTGTAATAAACTTCCATTCACCAAACTGTGAAATTGACGGGAGAATAAGAAAACACAAATCTTATAAAATAAAATATGTCATATTATAATTTTTTAATGTTTATTTATTTTTGAGGGAGAGACAGAGTGTGAGCTGGGGAAGGGGAAGAGAGGGGGGAGACACAGAATCTGAAGGAGGCTCCAGGCTCTGAGCTGTCAGCACAGAGCCCAACGTGGGGCTCGAACCCATGAACCATGAGATCATGACCCGAGCCAAAGCCGGATGCTTAGCCTACTGAGCCACCCAGGCGACCCATAAAATCTGGCATATTATAAAAGTGGAATAAAAAAAAAAACAATGAGGGAAGCAAGGCTTTTGAAATAAGAGGTGTTTGGACAATTTGTTATTAGTTAGAAGCAAAATAACATTAAATTTCTATCTTAATGACAACCGCTTGTTGGCATAAAGAGAGTGAACATGTAGAAAAGCAAAATGAATAAAGTGAACTTGTAGAAAAAACATAGCAGTGGACATCTAGAGGAAAGATTAGGTTAATCCTCTGAGCATAAACCAGATGGAAGAAAAAGCAAAGAACTGAGAACATAATCAATGGACTCCAGTGCCTTGAAATCTGTAGGTCCAACAATAAAGAAAATTTACAAACAAGTGTAAAACTAGGGAAAATATTTAGAACACGTTGGATATTACAAAGCATAAAGTGTAGACATACAAAAAATTATTTTAACCCAATTAGAATAAAAATACCTGAGAAATGGTCTAAAGATGCAAACCAAAAATATAGGAAGAAAACATGCAAATAAATATACAAACTGGAAAATGTGCTAAACTTTGTAACAATCAAATGAAGTGAAATTATAATATTAAGGAAAACTTAATAAACCTCAATGTAAGGTTTGGATTTAAAACTCCATCATTAGAGCTATACCAGGCACTGTAAAGATAGGTAAGAGACAGTTATGAAACTCAAGAAATCTGTAGAGTGGACAAGTTGAGAAATTTAATAACGTTGATGGGACTGGAAGGAAAGTAGATCAGAAAAAAAACGTGGAGGGGATCAAATCTTTGGGTTCATTTTATTCATGTGACCTGAGAAAACATCTCTGTAAATGAGTTTTCAGGACATTTCCAAAATAGGTACACATCCCATCCCTCTGAGGATAGATATTAAATACATGAGATTTGATTCATTTTTTTTTAAGAAATCCAAACCATTACCAAATATAACTGAGAAAATATCAGGTTCTGTTCACACCAAGTTATAATGAGTGGTTATAAAGTGAAAAAGGGAACTCAAGATATAGCCAGAAGAAAAATCGAGAGGGCAGGGAAGACCCCAGGAAAGTACTGCTTTAAAACAGGTACAACTGGGGAAGAAATAAAGATATTGGATGAAGCAAGCCAGGATTTCTGGACCTCCATATTGTGCACCCAGTTACCATAAGACTCCTCCGGAGACCCCACTGCTGAGAGGCACCATCCTGCTGAGTAGTCTCCTTAGAGCCCCCTTCATGTCCCTGTTCCTCAGACTGTAGATGAAGGGGTTCAGCATGGGCGTGACAATCGTGTACATCACTGAGGCCACCAGACTTGTCCTAGAGGATGAAGTTGCTGCAGAACTGAGGTAGACCCCAAGACCTGTTCCATAGAACAAGAAGACCACTGAGAGGTGAGAGCCACACGTGGAAAAGGCTTTGTACTTGCCAGTAGCTAAGGAAAGGTTGAGTATGGAGGAAACAATTTGATAGTAGGACAAAAGTATTCCGTTGAAAGGAATCACGGCCAGAAGGCCAGTTGCAGAATACACCACCATGGTATTGACGAAGGTGTCAGAACAGGCAAGCTTCAGGACTTCGGGAAGATCACAAAAGAAGTGTGGGATTTCCACGTTTGTGCAGAAGGACAGCCTCAAAAGGGTCAAGGTCTCGAGCAGGGAACCCATGATACTGAGGCACCAGGATCCCAATGCCAACAGCCCACAAAACTGGCCGTTCATGATGATTGAGTAGTGCAGGGGGTGACAGATGGCTACAAAGCGGTCATAGGCCATCGCGGTCAGGAGTAAGTTGTCCAGGCATCCAAACACAATGAAAAAAAATATCTGGCTGAGGCAGCCTTCATATGTTATGATTGTGCTCTGAGTCTGGATGTTCCAGAGCATCTTCGGGACAGTAGTGGAGGTAAAACAGATGTCAGCCAAGGACAGGTTGGAAAGGAAGAAGTACATGGGGGTGTGGAGGAGGGAGTCAGAGCAGATGACCAGGATAATGAGCAGATTCCCAGTGACCGTGACCAAGTACATGGACAGGAACAGCCCAAAGAGCACAAATTGACTATCTGACTTTGCTGAAAATCCCAAGAGGAGAAATTGCGAAGCACATGTTTGATTTCCTGATTCCATGTGGATGAAACCACTACCAGGAAAGAGAGGGGAAAAAAAATCAACATTCAATTACCATCACTTTGATGGCACAGAAATGTGGTTGCCTTCGATTTCAGGTGAATGGATTAATAAAGTACTGCCCCTTATATCATTGCCTCAGTTGGGGAGTTGTAAATGCTTTCATCCTTCCTTTGTACCGCTACTCGCTGGAAATGTAATCCTCGTTCCAAAGCAGCTGTCCCCCTTCATCGCCTGGCTACTCAGAGTGTGGTCCGTGGATCAGCAGGATCAACATTGCCCAAGAGCTTATGTGAATGCCGAGTCCCAGGCCACATTCACTCTTGCCGAATCAGAAGCTACACTGCAACAAGGTCGCAGAGTCTCACCTGTTCATTCATGACTGCGTAGTGTTGGTCTAGAACCTCTGTGGCATCAGGTCCTTCAACTTTTATCTCCCCACTTTTATTTTCTTCTACATCTTGGGTCAAGCCTCCTTACTTAATATGTAGGCAAAAATTGGAGCCCAATTAATAGAGCTTTTTTCTGCCTTCCGTGTGGAGTTCATAGTTTCATTCATTGCCCTTAACTATTCCAAACACTGCTTATGAAGCCTGAATTTAGTTTTTCAATGCAAATATCTATAAAAGGTATACAAGCACCGCATATTAGGCTGATGTTACATTTGGGTATTTTGTGTTTTTAAGGTTAAGATTCAGAGCTTTTATACACATACATATGTTGTAGACTGTGGGTCTAAAGTTCTTTGTTGTCTCGCAAGAAAGCGGGATGCAGGATTAAAATGCGAGAGATGGCTAATGCCTGGGAGAAGACAAGGGCCCTGATTAAGGGTCCTTGCTCTGTTTTTACTAGGATCAGAAGGCTTACAGACATGGTGATGGACGTGCACAAAGAGACAATGAAACTGTGAACATTACCTCATGGACAGGAGGGAAAGGGGGTTTTGAAGATATGTGGGGTTAGGAGCTTGGGTTAATACAAAACAAAACCCTGGCCCCAGGAGGCTGGGTGGAAGGTTGCTTACAAGGGACATGAGGCACCACCTCTGTTTACCAAAATTGGCCTAGAGGACAAGAAAGACAGAACAGGCTACCTCAGGGTCAACAAGGCACCTTTCTTTTGTTAATTAGCTCTGCTCTGGGCAACTTCACCCTGCAGAGGTCTATAGCCCTATTTACCTGTTTACCTAATTTGGTCCTTCCTTCCTGGGAAAGCAGCTTTCTGCTATTGTACTAAGTTGGGGGGGGGGGCACTTCCTCCCTGAATACCTAATCTTGTTTACCTCATACCTTTGTTCTGTATTGGGGACTTTGTCCCCGCCCTCTCTATACTGGGGTCTCTGCCCAGCCCTCTCTATACCTATGTACCTAATCTTGTTTACCTAAACTTGGTTGTGAGCATCCTGTGGCTTTCTAATTCTTGATGCCTTGTTAACCCATCCGTGCAAGCCCAGGGAATTCCTAAGGTTATTCCCCGCATACATATATGCACACGCACTTTAAAGAGAACCTACAAAATCCTCTCTCCAGATAAATAAGCAAACAAATTAATTAACTAAAATATTTGAAACAATGGGGTGTTTGGGTGGCTCAGTCAGTTAAGCATCTGACTCTTTTTTAAATTTTTTAAATTTTTTAATCTTTATTTTTGAGACAGAGAGCGTGAACAGGGGAGGGGCAGAGAGAGAGAGACGGAGACGCAGAATCTGAAACAGGCTCCAGGCTCGGAGCTGTCAACACAGAGCCCGACGCGGGGCTCGAACCCATGAACCGCCAGATCATGACCTGAGCTGAAGTGGGACGCTTAACCGACTGAGCCACCCAGGTGCCCCTCTTTTTAAAATGTTTTTAATGTTTATTTATTCTTGAGAGAGAGAGAGACAGACAGACAGAACATGAACAGGGGAGGGGCAAAGAGAGAAAGGGAGACACAGAATCC
>NW_024419067.1:0-1549 GCF_014898765.1 Herpailurus yagouaroundi
CTTGCTGGAGAGCACTTCGGGGCCGACAGGGTCCGTCCCCTCGACTCAGCTCCGGGAAGCACACACGTGCGGAGGGCCTGTTTCAACTGACAGCACGTTTCCCTCAGCACGAACTGTCTGCTGAGAAGCCGTCGGGGACGAAGACGCGAGCCCCCTGCCCCCCACGCTGTGCAGCCAACAGGGGGCGGGATCCAGATGTCGAACAACTTCTCCTTCCCCTAAAGTTCCAAGAGTTGGAAATGCTTGCGGGGCCTCCCAGGGATGCGCCCCGTGTGCATCTCCCAGAAGCAAGGCTGTACGGTACTCGACCTCCCCTGGCCTCATTGGACTCGGGGAAGTCAAAGTGTGGCAGTAGGCGTAGCGGCCCTTGGCGGTACACTGTCCTAAGCTCATCTGGAGAAACGCTGCTACAGTGCTTCCACCTATCCCACAGACAGACTCTTCGTTTCACACACTCAAGGGGGTGGGAAAACCCCGGTGGGGCAATACGACGACAGTACCGGATGCACAACTCGCTCGAGGGACACTCTGGGCAATCCTTCTCCGAGAACCCATCTTACTGCCCTCGTGTCAGCATTGTCTGCAGGGGCCCGAGGGCACGCAGCTTCAAGCCAGTGCCGTCTCCATGCCACTCGCGAGCATCAAGGTGGGGACACCGTCCAGCCCCTGACATCTGGTGTGTCGCTAACGTACACAAGTGTTGGAAAACTGACGCTGGCCGACAAGGAAAGCTCCCTGGGCTGATGTGCACGAAAGGACACCGTGGGAGTGTGCTTGCGTGGTGGTGGCGGAGTGGGGCGAGAAGACCCCGCTTGCAACGAACATCTCGTTTCCCACAGTTAGAAGCCTTGGAACCACCGAGACGGGGGTGCTGAACGCGAGGTGTCCACCAGGGGAGCTGTGTGCAACCAGGGTGCGGCGATACCCTTTCCACACCTAACGGGGTTTCAGCAAGTGAAAATGTCTGGGAAACGACGTGCGGCCTGTGCGGAGAGCGCCACACACTCCTGTGGTGAAACAACACTGGGCTGCAGCCTTGCTGTGACGACCCTCTCGTTTCCCGAAGCTAGACGTGTGTGCAATGCTGTGCGGAGCCAGGCTGCAAAGAGCGCCACAGAGTGAACCCTGTGACACAGCACGGTGGGGAAGCCTTGTTCCAACTCAGCAAACGCCTCGTTTCACCAGGTTGGGAGGCTTCGAACACCCCGCGGGCAACTCGCTGGGCAATGCCACGGTCTCCACTCTGAAATCTCAGTGTGGGACCAGCCTCTTTCCTTCTACCTTCACGAAGGTAGAAGCCTGTGGAAAGAGCCTGCCGTGCCTGCCTTGAAAGTCCCAGGGACTGAACTCTGCCAGAGAAACTCCAGTTGGGGAGAGGCAGCTTTCAACCAACACGCTGTTCCACTAAGGAGGAAGCGCGTGCTGGAGAGCCCTGCGGGGCCGACAGGGCCCGTCCCCTCGACTCATCTCCGTGAAGCACACTCGGGCGGAGGGCCTCTTTCAACTGACAGCCCGTTTCCCTAGCACGAAGTGTCTGCTGAGAAGCCCG
>NW_024419068.1:0-528 GCF_014898765.1 Herpailurus yagouaroundi
CCCGGGCACCCGCGCCCAGCGCAGCGGCCAACTTACTGCGTGGTGGGGCTGGGACAGTGGGTGCTCTGGAACAAGCTCTCCAGCTGGCGCATCTGCTGGGGGGTGAACTTGATGAGGCGACCCACCGGCCACCTCCCTCCCCGAGCGGGACCCGGAGCCACTGCGGGGGGCAACTGCCCCTCCGGCCTTGGCTCCTCCGGCTTCGGCTCCTCCGGCTTCTCATCGCGGGTTTCGCGACCCGCGGGGCACGGATATCCAGCGCCCACATCGCCGGCCCCCTCCTCGCCGTCACCGTCACCATGGTTGTCGTCCCCATGGCTATCTCCTTCCTTCTTGATTTGTATGCCTGCCGCCCACTGCTGAGGTGCGAACTCTGACCCTGCTTCCTCAGCCGCTTGGTCTCTGGTAAGCGACATCCCCACTTGCTTGGTTTCTGCAAAGGAAGAAATCCAGAGACAAATATCAGCATCAGAGCCCGGGCTGTGGGGAGGAGACCAGGGGAGGCATCTGAGGGGTGGCCAGACCGCT
>NW_024419068.1:538-22199 GCF_014898765.1 Herpailurus yagouaroundi
TGTGGGGAGGAGACCAGGGGAGGCATCTGAGGGGTGGCCAGACCGCTCCCCTCGCCCAGGGACCCTTCATTTCTGGGACGTGGCGAAGACGCTGGTCCCGACTGGCACAGACCACGCAGCTCTTCCCGGTCCTCGTCGACTCCCAGGCTGGGGAAGCCCGTGACTTCGCGCTTGAATTGGTTGAAAGGATCCATAGTATCCCTCTGCCGTCCTGTGTGGATCTGCGTCTGGATCTGCTGGATCACTGGGTCACACGTGAAGCGGTGGCTACGCGGCCGTGCGGTCGAGTTCAGCTACCCAGCGTCCGGCTAGGCGCTTTATATATACCACCCTTTAGTGGGGGTTGGGCTCGCCGAGGTGCGCATGCGGCTGGGCTTGGGCACCAAGTGGGCGGGTGCTCCTGCCAAGAGGGCTGGGGTGGGGAGCACTCGCTCTAAGGCATCGGAGGGGACTATGGGTAACCAGAACTGGCGGCTTCAGTTGTAGCTTAGCTCGTGTCCCCCAAACTGGCGGCATGTCTCCCCCACTCCAGAGCAAGGGGCTGTGCTGCATTGTGTTTGCCTATTTCCATAGGGTGAGAGACAGACCTCACCCTAGGTCTGGAGACCTGGCAGAAATGTTGGGACAATCTCTCTTGGGCCAGCCCCACCCCCACCCCCCAACCTCTGGACCTAGCAGCCGGTACAAAGCAGGGAATAGTCATCAAATGAATGTGATCAGCTCTGAGGTGGCACACTCTGAGTTTTTTCAGCGAGATGCTGAAGTTAGAGCCCGCCAAACTCCCGGGTACCCGGGAACAGGAGCTGGGGCTTGGGGTTGCTGATCGTGCCTGGTGCTCAGATGCACTATGCAAATAAAACCACACGTGCCCCTTGGGAAAGTCCGGTGCCTCCAGAATTTTAGTGACGAAGCTACATCTCGGTGCAGGGCTACAAACCTGCACAGTGCATTCAAGGCTGCTTAAAGTGCACACAGCTCCTGCTTTTTTTTTCTTGCAATTTTTCTTTTTCAAATATTTGTTTCTTTGTCTCATTGTAACCGCCTATCCTGAAGCATTCCTGCACAGCAGCTATGCCTCTAACTATAGATTTCTCTATACAAGCATGCATATCCCTCAAGGGTTGGGACCTTTGGGATGCAGGTAATTTCCCGCCGCCATTTCTCCCTTCCCTCAGCCTCTCGGTTTTTCTAGAAAGATCTTCCTGAGCCCTCGCTGAGGGAATAAATGAAGTTTACTTCTTTTGTTTTTATTTATTTTGAGAGAGAGCACAAGCGGGGCGGGAGGGACAGAGGATCTCAAGGGGGCTCTGTGCTGAAGGCAGAGAGCCCGATGGGGGGCTGGACCTCATGAACCCAGAGATCATGAAGTGAGCCAAAGCCAGATGCTCAACCGACTGAGCCACCCAGGCACCCCTAAATAAATTTCGTTTCTTGTTGGTTGTTTCCTTTTTCTTTTCCTTTTTTATTTATTTATTTTTCTTACGGCAGGGATACGTTTTTATTGGTCGGAGAGTTGAATTTATGTAGGGTTTTGGTTTCTCCAGGTGAGTACAGAAAAGAGACAAGGGACAAGAGATTTGGGGCATAGCAAGGAATCCGTGATAAAGAGTGACTCTACATAGTTTTATATAGTTTGTCAAAACTCAACAAATGTAAGTTTGAGATTTGTGCACTCTTTTGTATGTCACTTTTACATCAACAGAGGAAACCTGTAAGCAAATACTGAACTCCACTTAATGGTATGCATGCTTATTTCTTGTCAAAAATAAAAGGGAGCAGACCAGATTGAGGGCTCTGTGGTTTTCCCCGCCAGAACTGTTTTACTGATGTTCCAAGACTCGTTAATATCCTAAATATTGACAACAGCTTCCCACAGTGGGCCTTATGCTCGACAACGTGCTCGATTTATATCCCTCGTTTACCCCACGGCCAGTCTCCTCACCCCCATTTGAATTCAGACACTCCATCATTTCTGTGGGTTCCTAAATGCATCACGGGCCCTAGTCACCTCACCCGCTGAGTCTCCGGGATAAGTGCCCCTGCCTCATGCCCCTGGAGGATGGGTAAGAAACTAACTAAAAGAGGTTTGCGGACCAATTCGTTTTCAAAGAGGTGGTAAGGGATGCAAGGTGACTGCGTCCTCCTGACGACTTTAACCAGATGTTTCCTCCTCAGGGAGGCCCTTGTTGAATGCCGCAGGCACCTCCCCCGCCTCGGCTGGACACCCTATGCCCAGTTTCGACTTGAGATTAGTTATCGCGTGAGCGGCCTACGAGGGCTTTCATTCTGTTTGTGCTGGACTAGCTGCGATTATCCGTGACCGCTGAGGGGGCGCGTTCTTTCGTGTCTCCCGTTCCCACGGAGCCTTCCCGTTGGCTCCATCTCAGTCCCTCCCGTGTCCCGAGACAACTATTGCCCTACCTTGGCATCAGTTGTGGTAGTATTTTCTTCAGTAACTTCACACTTTGCAAACCTTAACAACCGAATGGAGCCTCGTCCTAAGCAAAAATAGCCACGACTGGGGTTCGATGTGCCGGGTTTATGGCCGTGGGCGCTCTGGAGCCAGCCTGCCGGGGTCTGCGCCGCGGCTTGCTCGCCCTGGCTAGCTGGCCAGCCTGTTGAGTTGCTGAGTCTCAGTTTCCTCAGGTGTCCTCATCCGTATAACGAGGACAGCAATAGCCACCACCTCACCAGGGTGCTGCGGGAGTAATTGAGGTGACAAAAATAAAATGTTTCCGGTGGCCACACCACACTGTCTCACATTTCTGATTTCAGCCAATTTTGTGTTTCTTTATCCACAAGGGTCCGTGAGAGAAGACAGGTGCTGGTTGTTCTCTGGCAGTTGACAACGAGGACAGGAAGTTTTCTTGTGACCGTCAGGTCTCCAGGGCCACACGTCATTTGGGGTCTTTGTTTTTTTAACTCTTTTTTTCAGT
The DNA here is from genome assembly GCF_014898765.1 of Herpailurus yagouaroundi. Lineage (NCBI taxonomy): Eukaryota > Metazoa > Chordata > Mammalia > Carnivora > Felidae > Herpailurus > Herpailurus yagouaroundi. Next base: position 3,475 of record NW_024419068.1, read on the forward strand.
AATCTCTCCACCCAACGTGGGGCTCGAGCCCATGGCCCTGAGAGCAAGAGCCACACTCCCCCAACTGAGCCAGCCAGGCGCCCCGCTGCATGTCTGTTTGTACCTACCTGGGCTCCAGTCACCAAACCTCGTGGCCTGCTGTGCTTACAGGGCCCCGTGACAGGTAGTGTGGGCAGTGCCTCCGGCGCAGACTCAGCCTTTGTGCCCTGGCTTCTCCCAGTCTGAGCAGAGGGATCAGCCCACGTGAGAGAAAGACGCTGAAAATGATGGAGCCCCACCCCCACTAAGTTGCTCTGTGGCCCAGGTAAATCAGCTGACATCCCTGTGCCTCCCGTGCCGCATCTGCACAATGGGGATCACGATGGTGCCCCCTGTCCTGAGCTGAGAAGTGTACAAGGTAATAGAAGGAAGGCCCACAGGACGGGCTCAGACGACCGGAGCTGATGCTGGAGGTAAGGGGTCAGGGCTGAGGGGGCTCAGGCTGCGCTTGGGCCCTCGCTGTGATCGAAGGTGCCGGACATGGAGCATAACCCCTGCCCCTGGGTGGATGTGCGAGCCTGTGGAGTGAACGTGGCCGTGCTTGCTCGTGCTGGTGACCTCACGTGAGTGCCGGCTGCGCACCGGGGCCTGGCTGACGAATCTTGCAGCTGTCCGCGGGGAGGGGAGGAGAGTGGTGCGAGGCATCACTGTTTCTTACTGAGGCAAGGCGACGGAGGCTTGGAGAGGTTGGGTGACCTTCCCAAGGTTATGCAGCTTGGTGGAAGTGGGCAAGGATCCAAACCTCTGAAGAGTGTTCCTGGCAGCCCCTGGTAGAAGCGGAGTTGGCTTTCGGGGAGTAGTGGGGCTTCCCTCACGTCTCAGAGTGAGCCAAAGTTTGGTAAATGCTAAGCAGGCTGTGCGCAGAACTGCAGTTAAAGGGGGGAGGAGAGGGGCGCCTGGGTGGCTCAGTCGGTTAAGCGACGGACTCTTGGTACTGGCTCAGGTCATGATGTCGTGGTTGTGAGATCAAGCCCCATATGGGGCTGCGGCCCAGCGTGGCTCCTGCTTGGGATTCTCTGTCTCCGGCTCTCTGCCCCTCCCCGACTCGTGTGCCTGCTCTCTAAATAAACAAACGTCCGTACCAACAAAGACAATAGGAGAGGGTATTTCGAGCAACCCCAGGAAGGAAGAAGTAGAAAGCCGATCTCAGGAAACCCAGACACAGCCAGGGTGGCTGTCTCGAGAGGGAGCTAGAGAAGAGTCTGCAGAGGACTCCATATCCAGCAGGGAAATCAAGTTTAAATATTACGTTGGGGTCGAATTCAAGGGAGGTGTTGGGATATGTGCATCTGGGAGGATGGAACCCTGTAAGTTTGGGGCAAGCGAGACTCATGAAAACAGTGTTTTAGGATGGGGTTCTTGGAGGGGAGTCCCAGATGGCTCTGGGTTCGGCTCACTGCAGTTACTGGGCTAGGGGATCAAGGTCGAGAGCCAGAGTCCCTGCTTGGAGGCCACATCGGTCCACAAGGTGCATGAGGCGTCCCCTGGAATTGGAATGTAAACGTCTGCGCGTGTAGTGGCGTTACGGTGATGTGTGCACCTTTCATCAGCTAGAGTGGCGACCGCGCCCCTAACCCCCCCTTCCGCCTTCATAAATATTATAGCAGAGAACAGGGGGCTGAGGAAAGCGAGCGGGCTCTGGAGTTGGGTGGAGCACACGTGTCTGGTTTCCGGGCACAGCCGTGTTCTTCTGCTTTCATGGTATATTCTCACCTCATGACACTGGCAAGCCTTCCTGTCTCTGTGCCTCCGTTTCCCCAACTGGAAATAGGGCAACTCTTCCTATTACTACCACTGTTTACTAAACTAATGATGGTCAACTCACAGAATTCTTAGGAAGTCGGAATGAAGTATGGAAAAACAGTTTCCTTCCCTCGCCTTCCCTCCCTCCCTCTCTCTCTTCCTTCCTCCCTTCACCTGTTCTTCCCTCCCTAGATTCCTCCTTCCCTTTCTACCTCTCTGCCTTCTTCCCTGCCATCCTCTTCCCTCCTACCTCCTTCTCGCCCTCCTCCCACTCTGTTCCCTATCCATCCCTCACCTCCCTCCCTCTTCCCTACTTTCTCCTCCCTCTTCCCACTCCCTCCTTCCCTCCCTGTCTTTTCTCCCTCCTCCTTCCTTCCTTCTCTCCCTCCTCTTCCCTCCCTATTTCCCTCTTTATTGTGTGTGTGTGCACATGTTCGTGCATGTACCTCATTGCATTTAATTGTCTAAATGTGTCTATGTACTAAAAACAAGCACCAAAGATATAAGCAAGTCATGGAGAGAAAGAAAATACATGAGTTAAAATCACATAGAATCTAGAACAAGGCAAATGTCACACGTAAGTAATAAAGCAATATATGGAAGTGCAAAGAAGGCAGAATTTACATCAGTACAAATATGAAAACAGTCGGAGGAGGTAGATTTTAAGATGACTCTTGAAGCGTGGGTAGAAGGTCTTCCTAGCCTTCCCCAAATAAATGCTTCTTCCTCAGTAACAAAAGTGATACGTATTGGGCACTCGGCTGGTTCAGTTGGTAGGTCTTGGACTCTTGATCTCAGGGGTGTTAAGTTTGGGCCCCACGTCGGGCGTAGAGTTTACTCAAAATCACTAGGTATGGAAAGAGCCAAATGTCCATCGATGTATGAATGGATAAAGAAGATGTGGTATATATATTTACAATGGAGCATTACTTAGCAATCAGAAAAGAATGAAATCTTGCCATTTGCCACTACATGGGTGGAACTAGAGGGCATTATGCTAAGCGAAATTAGTCAGCCCAAGACAAATATCATGACTTCACTCATGAGGAATTTAAGATACAAAATAGATGAACATAAGGGAAGGGAGGCAAAAATAATACAAAAACAGGGAGGGAGATGAAACATAACAGACTTTTAAATACAGAGAACAAACTGAGGATTGCTGGAGGGGTTGTGGGAGGGGGGATGAGCTAAATGGGTAAGGGGCACAAAGGAATCTACTCCTGAAGTCATTGTTGTACTATATGCTGACTAACTTGGATGTAAATTAAAAAAATAGAGGGGCGCCTGGGTGGCGTAGTCGGTTAAGCGTCCGACTTCAGCCAGGTCACGATCTCGCGGTCCGTGAGTTCGAGCCCCGCGTCGGGCTCTGGGCTGATGGCTCAGAGCCTGGAGCCTGTTTCCGATGCTGTGTCTCCCTCTCTCTCTGCCCCTCCCCCGTTCATGCTCTGTCTCTCTCTGTCCCAAAAATAAATAAACGTTGAAAAAAATAGATACATAAATAATAAATCTTTAGGGGTGCCTGGGTGGCTCAGTTGGTTGAACGCCTGACTCTTGATTTTGGCTCAGGTCTTGATCTCATGGTTGGTGAGATTGAGTACTATGTGAGGCTTGCGCTGAGAGTGGAGCTTGCTTAAGATTCTCTGTCTCCCTGTCCCTCTGCCCCTTCTCCTCTCATGCTCTCTCTCTCAAAATAAATAGACATTTAAAAAATAATGAAATAGGGGCGCCTGGGTGGCGCAGTCGGTTAAGCGTCCGACTTCAGCCAGGTCACGATCTCGCCGTCCGGGAGTTCGAGCCCCGCGTCGGGCTCTGGGCTGATGGCTCAGAGCCTGGAGCCTGTTTCCGATTCTGTGTCTTCCTCTCTCTCTGCCCCTCCCCTGTTCATGCTCTGTCTCTCTCTGTCCCAAAAATAAATAAACGTTGAAAAAAAAATTTATAAAAAAAAAAATAATAAAAAAAAATAAAAAATAAAAAATAATGAAATAAAAATAAAATCTTTAAAAAAAGGTAACACATTATTGTGATTTATATGGAAAGTATGAAGACACCAAAAATAAAACTTATTAAACTCGGCGCACCTGGTGGCTCGGTCGGTTGAGCATCAGACTTTTGATTTTGGCTCAGGTCATGATCCTGGGGTTTGTGGGATTGAGCCCCATGTCAGGCTCGGTGCTGACAGTATATGGAAGCTGGTTGGGATTCTCTCTGTCTCTCCCCATCTCTCTGCCCTTTCCCTGCTCAGTCTCTCTCTCAAAATAAAGAATGAAAAATAGAAAAGCATATTAACCTCAACTATAACCCTGCCAAATAGCCAAGGGTAATAATGAAAATGTTATTTTTCAGGTTGTTTTCCTATAATTTCTTTTCCAAGTACTACTGTATTCCACATTGTATCTGATATTCTGACATTTCATCACAAGCATTTCCTACATTTTTAAAAAGTTGGTATTTATTTATTTTGAGAGAGAGAGAGAGCACACAAGCAGGGGAGGGGCAGAGGGAGAGGAAGAGAGGGAATCCCAAGCAGGCTCCGTGCTGCCAGCGCCTGACAAGGGGCTCAGACTCACGAACCGCGAGATCATGACCTGAGTGGAAACCAAGAGGTGGACGCTTAACCGAATGAGCCACCCAGGAGCCCCAGGCATTTCCCACATCTTAAAAAATATTGGAAATCTTAGTGGCCATTCACAACCTCACTCACAGGGACCGTGATTAGCTGCTAAGGGGTGTTCTTCCTATCCATGATTATACTGTAATTAACAGACAAGCCAGATAGCCTCCTGGTAAGGCTGCCATTCCCTACAGAGTAAAGAGATAACCAGAATTTCTTCCAGACCCTGCTAAGAATGACCAGGAAGTGGTTCAGACTGAGGCCAATGTTCAGGGGCTGATAGCAGCAATAGAAGAGGCCTTCCCTCCTAAGGTGAGTTGGCCTAAGGCTGGATATTTTGACACTGGAGTTAGGGAATAATCCACACATAGAACACAACAGATGAGCAATAAATGTATGTTTGGTGAAGCTGAGTCTGATAGGTAGGGTCCAGCATAAAGTCCAAGTACCTGCGCCTCCTGAGGTCCCTTTTTCCCCACAGAGAGTAGTTTATTGCTTTTAGAATAAAATAAGATGCTCTCAGAACTTGTCTTACTGAATAAAATACTTTTAGAACTTTTTAAAGCTTTCTAACACACTATTTTCTCAACTGATGAAGTAGGTACTTCGATGTAGAAAACGTGCCAGAGATTTGTGCCCAGGCAGCATGGCACGGCCCACAATCGTGTGGGCCCAGAGCTGTCCCACTGGATGCAGCTAACTGCTTACAAGCACACTTTGTGGGGGCGCCTGGGGGGCTCAGTCGGTTGAGCGTCCGACTTCGGCTCAGGTCATGATCTCGCCGTTTGTGAGTTCCAGCCCCGCGTCGGGCTGTGTGCTGACAGCTCAGAGCCTGGAGCCTGCTTTGGAATCTGTGTCTCTCTCTTCTCCCTGCCCCTCTCTCCCTCATGCTCTCTCTCTCTCAAAAATAAATAGACATTAAAAAATGTTTTTAAAAAGCAGGCGTTGTGCTTGCTGCCAGTGCACTGTCAGGCCTGCAGTGTTCCTTCTCCCCCAGAACCCACTCCCGGGTCTTGCTCACTGCCCTGGGCCCTGCATTCCTGCACCAAACCCTGCCCAGGAGGCACAGGTGCGGGCAGATAGCTGGAGCTGCCAGACTGGCCCCCAAGTTAATCCGGGCAAGGAAAAACGGTGTGTTTCCTCCTCGGTTAGGTGGCCTCAGATGCCCCTTCCACAATGGGCGTCACCATTTCTGGACACCCCTCTTCCAGGTAACATCTACTCGGCGGCCCAAAGCAGTAGGACGCCTGGGACGGAGAGGTCCCCCTCATTCACTGGCCTCTCTGTGGTAGGTGACTACATGTTGTGTGGGCACGCGTCCTCGCCTGTGCAGCAGGCGGGGGGGGGGGGCAGCCACTTTTGGGGCAACGTAGCCCCGGATCAGCGTACAAGAGCCTGGTGGTGTCTAAGGAAAGCCCCAAACCCTGAGCTCCGTGCTGCCACTGAAGGCCCTGGCCTAGTAACACCCAAATAGGGCCTCACAACTACAAAAAGTCTCACGGAGGAAAACAAGGCTACCCGACACGTTGCAGCCATGACGGTCACCCTCAAGAGCTGATCTTGGCCTCCAGTCCTGGCCGAGGAGAAAAGGGACACCTCTGCGCCCCAACAGAGCTCCATGAGACAGAAGCCCTCTCCCACTGCAGTTGTGGTTTTCTTTCGAAGTAGAGTTGACAATGTGGCATTGTTTTCAAGTGTACAACTTTGTGGTTCCGCAATTCTATACATTTCGACATGCTCACTGCGATAAGTGTGGTTACCACCTGTCACTGTGCAACATTATCAAAACACTAATGACCATGTGTCCCATGCTGTACTTTTAGCCCTATGAAATCCTGAAGTATTTTGTAACTGGAAGTTTGTACCTCTTAATCCCCTTCATCTATGGAACCCACGCCCCACCTACCTCCCCTCTGGCAACCACCATGTTGTTCCTAAGGGACCCAGGGCAAGCCACCCCAAAATATACCAAAATGGCATATTGATTATTTTGGATTAAAGCTGCTTTCTTTTTAAAAAATGTTTATTTATTTCTTTTGAGAGACAGCAAGAGCACAAGCAGGGGAGGGGCAGAGAGAGAGAGGGAGAGAGAGAATCTCAAGCTGGCTCCACGCTGTCAGTGCATAGCCCGACGTGGGGCTCGATCCCACAAACTGAGATAATGATCTGACCGAAAATCAAGAGTCGGGCACTTAACCAACTGAGCCACCGAGGCGCCCCTATTTTTTCTTTTTAAGACATCTCTACGCCCAAGACAGGGCTCAAACTTGTGACCCCAATCACATGCTCTACCCACTGAGCCAGCCAGGTGCCCCTAAAGCTGCTTTATTTTTATTATTTTTAAAATTTTATATAGTCAATGTTTTTTATTAAAAAATTTTTTTAATGTTTTATTTTATTTTTGAGAGACAGAGAGAGACAGAGCATGAGCGGGGGGAGGAGCAGAGAGAGAGGGAGACACAGAATCTGAAGCAGGCTCCAGGCTCTGAGCTGTCAGCACAGAGCCTGATGCAGGGCTTGAACCCATGAACACGAGATCATGACCTGAGCCGAAGTCGGATGCTCAACCGACTGAGCCACCCAGGCACCCCTAGTCAATGTTTATTTAGACTTAAATATTCATGTTTTCCATTGTTCTTCATTTCTTTTTTTTCATGTTTTAGCCCATCCCCCTCCCACAACCCCTCCCAGTAACCCTCTGTTTGTTCTCCATATTTAAGAGTCTCTTATGTTTTGCCCCCGCCCTGTTTGTATATTATTTTTGCCTCCCTTCCTTCCTTTATGTTTATGTTTTGTATCTTAAAGCCCTCGTATGAATGAAGTCATATATTTGTCTTTTTCTCACTAATTTCACTTAACATAATACCCTCCAGTTCCATCTCTGTAGTTGCAAATGGCAAGATTTCATTCTTTTTGACTGCTGAGTAATACTCTATTGTCTATATATATATATAGTCTATATATATATATTGTAATATATATATGTATATATATATATATATATACACACCACATCTTCTTTATCCATTCATCCATCGATGGGCATTTGGGCTCTTTCTATACTTTGGCTATTGTTGATAGTGCTGCTATCAACATGGGGGTGCATGTGTGCCTTCAAAACAGCACACATGTATCCTTTGGATAAATACCTAGTAGTGCAATTGCATAGGGTAGTTCTAGTTTTAATTTTTTGAGGACCCCTCATACTGTTTTCCAAAGTGGCTGCACCAGTTTTCATTCCCACCAGCAATGCAACAGCATCCCTCTTTCTCCGCATCCTTGCCAACATCTGTTGTTGCCTGAGTTGTGAATGTTAGCCATTCTGACAGGTGTGAGGTGGTATCTTATTGTGGTTTTGATTTGTATTTCCCTGATGATGAGTGATGTGGAGCATTTGTTCATGTGACAGTTGGCGATCTGGATGTCTTCTTTGGAAAAGTGTCTATTCATGTCTTTTGCCCATTTCTTCACTGGGTTATTTTTTTTGGGGGGTGTTGAGTTTGATAAGTTCTTTATAGATTTTGGATACTAACCCTTTATCTGATATGTCATTTGCAAATATCTTCTCCCATTCCATCGGTTGCCTTTTAGTTTTGCTGATTGTTTCCCTCGCTGTGCGGAAGCTTTTTATTTGATGAGGTCCCAATAGTTCATTTTTGCTTTTGTTTCCCATGCCTCTGGAGACGTGTTGAGTAAGAATTTGCTGCAGCCAAGGTCAAAGAGGTTTTTACCTGCTTTCTCTTTAAGGATTCTGATGGCTTCTTGTCTTACATTTAGGTCTCTCATCCATTTTGAGTTTATTTTTGTGTATGGTATAAGAAAGTGGTCCAGGTTAATTTTTCTGCATATTGCTGTCTAGTTTTTCCCAGCACCACTTGCTGAAGAGACTCTCTTTATTCCACTGGATATTCTTCCCTGCTTTGTCAAAGATTAGTTGGCCATACATTTGTGGGTCCATTTCTGCGTTCTCTATCCTGTTGATCCATTGATCTGAGTGTCTGTTCTTGTGCCACTACCATACTGTCTTGATGATTACAGCTTTGTAATTCAACTTGAAGTCTGGGATTGTGATGCCTCCTGCTTTGGTTTTCCTTTTCAAGATTGCTTTGGCTACTTGGGGTCTTTTCTGGTTCCATACCAATTTTAGGATTATTTTTTCTAGCTCTGTGAAGAATGCTGGTGTTATTTTGATAGGGATTGCATTGAATACGTAGATCGCTTTGGGTAGTATCGACATTGCAACAATATTTGTTCTTGTTATCCATGAGCATGGAATCTTTTTCCATTTTTTTTGTGTGTCTTCTTCAATTTCTTTCATAAGCTTTCTGTAGTTTTCAGTGTATAAATTTTTCACCTCTTTAGTTAGGTTTATTCCTAGGTATTTTACAGTTTTCGGTGCAATTGTAAATGGGATCGATTCCTTGATTTCTCTTTCTGTTGCTACATTATTCGTGTATAGAAATGCAACCGATTTCTGTACATTGATTTTATATCCTGTGACTTTGCTGAATTCATGGATCAGTTCTAGCAGTTTTTTGGTGGAATATTTTGGGTTTTCCATATAGAATATCATGTCATCTGCAAAGAATGAAAGTTTGACCTCCTCCTGGCCGATCTGGATGCCTTTTATTCCTTTGTGTTGTCTGATTGCTGAGGCTAAGACTTCCAATACCGTGTTGAGTAACTGTGGTGAGAGTGGACATCCCTGTCTTGTTCCTGACCTTAGGGGGAAAGCTCTCAGTTTTTCCCCATTGAGGATATTAGCGTTGGGTCCTTCATATATGGCTTTTATGATCTCGAGGTAGGATCCTTCTATTCCTACTTTCTTGAGGGTTTTTTATCAAGAAAGGATGCTGTATCTTGTCAAATGCTTTCTTTGCATCTATTGAGAGGATCGTGTGGTTCTTGTCCTTTCTTTTTGATGTGATGAATCTCATTGATTTTTTTGCGGATATTGAACCAGCCCTGCATCCCAGGTATAAATCCCTCTTGGTCGTGGTGAATAATTTTTTTAATGTATTGTTTCATCCAGTTGGCTAATATCTTGTTGAGGATTTTCGCATCCATGTTCATCAGGGAAATGGGTCTATAGTTCTCATTTTTAGTGGGGTCTGTGTCTGGTTTTGGAATCAAGGTAATGCTGGCTTCATAGAAAGAGTTTGGAAGTTTTCCTTCCATTTCAATTTTTGGGACAGCTTCAGGAGAATAGGTGCTAACTCTTCCTTAAATGTTTGGTAGAATTCCCCTGGAAAGCCATCTGGCCCTAGACTCTTGTTTTTGGGAGGTTTTGATTACTGATTCAATTTCTTTACTGGTTATGGGTCTGTTCAAATTTTCTATTTCTTCCTGTTTCACTTTTGGTAGTTTATATGTTTCCGGGAATTTTTCTATTTCTTTCAGATTGCCCATTTTATTGGCATATAATTGCTCATAATATTCACTTTTTTTGTTTTTATTTCCACTGTGTTGGTTGTGATCTCTCCTCTTTCATTCTTGATTTTATTTATTTGGGTCCTTTCCTTTTCATTTTGACCAGTCTGGCTAGGGGTTTATCAATTTTGTTAATTCTTTCAAAGAACCAGCTCCTGGCTTCATTGATCTGTTCTACTGTTTTTTGTTGGTTTCGATAGCATTGATATCTGCTCTGATCTTTATTATTTCCTGTCTTCTGCTGGTTTTGGGTTTTATTTGCTTTTCCAAGTTCTTTAAGGTATAAGGTTAGGTTATGTATCTGAGAGCTTTCTTCCTTCTTTAGGAAGGCCTGGATTGCTATATACTTTCCTCTTATGACCACCTTTGCTGCATCCCAGAGGTTTTGGGCTGTGGTGTTAATATTTTCATTGGCTTCCATATACTTTTTAATTTCCTCTTTAACTTCTTGGTTAGCCCATTCATTCTTTAGTAGGATGTTCTTTAGTCTCCAAGTATTTTTTACCTTTCCAAATTTTTTTCTTGTGGTTGATTTCGAATTTCATAGCATGGTGGTCTGAAAATATGCACGGTATGATCTCGATCTTTTTGTACTTGTTGAGGGCTGATTTGTGTTCCTGCACCTGGTCTGTTCTGGAGAATGTTCCATGTGCACTGGAGAAGAATGTATATTCCACTGCTTTAGGATGAAATGTTCTGAATATATCTGTGAAATCCATCTGGTCCTGTGTGTCATTCAAAGCCATTGTGTCCTTGGTGATTTTCTGATTAGATGATCTGTCCATTGTTGTAAGTGGGGTGTTGAATTCCCCTACTATTATGGTATTCTTATCAATGAATTTCTTTCTGTTTGCGATTAATTGATTTATATATTTGGGTGCTTTCACATTTGGAGCATAAATGTTTACAATTGTTAGGTCTTCTTGGTGGATAGACCCCTTGATTATGATATAATGCCCTTCTGCATCTCTTGATACAGTCTTTATTTTAAAGTCTAGACTGTCTGATATAAGTATGGCTACTCTGGCTTTCTTTTGTTGACAATTAGCATGATAAATGGTTCTCCATCCCCTTGTAAAGCTACTTTAAATAGAGTCATTCAGGAAGGACATGCAGACCTTCCTCTGTCCCCTTGGAAGCAGGAAATAAGTCTCCCCTGTGAAAGGTACTTTCCCTATACCAGGAGGTAACAAGACATCCTTCGAACCATAGATGGGGAATTTACAGCTTAGTAAACTGCATAAACAACACCTGTTACTTTTTTACTAATTTTCTGCCCCAGCCCAAATTCTGTTTAGAATTCCTTACAAATTGAAACTTCCAAACACAGTTTCTTGGTCCTGTCCACTACTCACAGATTTTTTTTTTCTCTTTATCTAAAGTGTATAAAAACTACCTGCTTTGGTCATTTCTTTGGGTCTCAATTTCACTATTGGGCTCTGTGCACGTCATAAAACTTTTAGTTTTTTTCTCCTGTGAATCTCTCTCCAGTAAATTTAAATCTTAGTCCAGCTGGAAGGGCTTGAAGGATGGAAAACAGTTTTCTCTCCCTTTAGCAGTAACCTTGGGCTTAGCACTCTGTGCTGACAGCTCAGAGCCTGGAACCTGCTTCAGATTCTGTCTCTCTCTCTCTCTCTCTCTCTCTCTCTCTGCCCCTCCCCTGCTGGTGCAGTCTCTCTCTCTCTCTCTCAAAAAGAAATAAAAACATTAAATTTTTTTTTAAAAAAACATTGGCCTTAGCAATATTTTTCCGGATCAGTGTCCTTAGGCAAGGTAAAACAAAAACAAAAATGGACTATGAGATTACATTAACATAAGCTTTTGCACAATTATGGAAACCATCCTACTGTTGTTTCTTTTTTTAAAAAAATTTTTAATGTTTATTATTTTTGAGAGAGAAAGAGAGACAGAGAGCAAGCAGGGGAGGGCCAGAGAGAGGGAGACCTAGAATCAGAAGCAGGCTCCAGGCTCTGAGCTGTCAGCATAGAGCCTGGCAGGGCTCGAAATCACAGACTGCGAGATTATGACCTGAGCCGAAGTTGGCCGCTCAACTGACTGAGCCACCCAGGCGCCCCAATCCTCCTGTTGTTTCTAAGTATCTGGTAAAGAGGTATAGACAGAGGCAGGCCTCAATTTTAGTTTTCTGGAATTCTTTCATAAGTCAGCTGGAAAACATTGTTAACATAGCAAGGTGTGCATTATAGTGGAGATACGGGGGGTTTCAACCTCTGAGATATGTCAATAATATGAAACAAAGTAAAATAATGCCTTTTATTAATATTTTATTTCATTTGTTAAAGTAATCTCTACACCCAACCTCGGGCTCCAGCTTTTGATGCCAATATCAACAGTCATATGCTCTACCAACTGAGCCAGGCAGGTGCCCCTAAAAAAACAATTTCAAACAAAGTTTCGCCCACATAACAAACGTGGAAGTGTTAGGTGAGAATTATGCCTTGCAGAGACCAAATTCAAATTTTAGCATCTACCAAATGCACTAGTGAATATCCTATTGAGGAATTTCTAAAACCTGAGATTTTTGTCTTCATTTTGATGTTCCTGTTCTGAAGACGTTGTATGGAATTTGTCTTTGGTAGGGGATGACTCTGGCTCAGGCTGGATTTTTACATGTGGTCATTCCAAAAACATTTTCATTGGCTCAGTCAGTGATGACTGATTTGTGGGTCCATGGACAAGGGAGGATTGTTTGTGACCATAGAAAACCCTAAATTGTATCAAAGGATAATTTGGAGAAAAAAAATAGAATAAGGAGAAAATAAAGCAGAAAAGGAAAACTCAGAGTGGGTTTATTAGCCTTGCTGCAGAGAGTGTGAGTAGGTTTGAGATGGAAAGGTCGAGCACAGGTGGACCTGGGGAGGCCAGACAGGCAGCCGGACGAAGCGGGCCCCGGAGACCGGGCACGGGGCTCCCAGGCAGGTCTGGCCAGGGCTTGGGAGGCCCGGGCCTCTCTGCTTTGTCGGGCCGGCAAAGCAAAGCTCAGGAAAAGAAACCCTTCAGTTTGGTGAATTTGGCTGAGTTGATTTCCGCCCCCCGGGCTTGCCTAGTGCTCTCTCAATGGAGTTCTGAAGGGAAAAGGAGCCACAGGAAACAAATCAGAAAAAAGACATCTTGTTCTCCTCCGTCTCCAAACTCGACGCATGAATTCTTGAAGAAAAATTTCCCCCTTTTTATTAAGATACAATTGATACGCGGCCCTGTATAAGTTTAAGGGGTTCAGCATAATAATGTGACTTACATACGTCGTGAGGTGATTGCCACGATAAGTTAGTCACCATCCAGTATCTCCTATAGATGCAAACAAAGAAAACAATGTTTGTGATGACAGCTGCTAGGACTGAGCCTCTTAACAGTTTCCATATATTCCCTACAGCACGGTTGCCTATAGATAGACATGTCGTATATTAATTATATCCTCAGTGTGGTAGACTCCCCTCCCTAAGGAGAGAGAAAAAAAGCAAGAAAAAACTTCAAGGTAACCTGGCTATGCGCCTACGTGACAACATCCCTCATGACCTTGTAAACTGAGATTACTTAATCAGACTGTGTGTTTGTGTGTGTTACCATATATGGGAGACAAAGAAATAGAAAATGTATAAAAAACTATGCCACGTGACATTTGGTTCTCAGTTCTTCTGGTACGAACCCAACTGAGTGGTACCAGCACGAATAAAGTTGCTTCCTGGAAATTAAAAACCTCTGCGTCACGACTCTCTGGGCGAGAACGCCACTACATTAGTTGGCAGCTTGTGTCCGGGATTTGGAGATGGTGCATTTCCACTTCCTTTGCCACCAAGGTAGAGCCTGAGAGCTGGGAGAAGCAACCTCGACTGGCGCCAATGGACCACTTGATCCGTAGGAGATTAGCCTATCCCGGTGTGCAGGGGTGAGGGCCCCATGTGCACCAACGGAACCCGTGAGGCCCAGGAACCAGCTTAAGGAGCGCCACCCATCAGACTGGTAAGAACCCAGGTTCGTTTTGGCAGACCTGCCCCTAAGAGGCATAAGGGGAGCCTAATCACCTCCAAGTTGCCCTAGTAGTTCTCCAAGGGATGAGGAACGACACTGCAACTCTAAGGCGCTGAATGTAGGGCAGTGGGTTGGAGTCATTATGTGAATGTGTGTGAATGAGATGGACAGCTTCCAACCTGACCAAGGGCTGAAGCCAGTGTTGAGTCCTGATCCACAGTTCCGTGGAGACCTCATACACCTTAAGGCAGCATCAGGCTTCCTCGGGAGTCTGATCCGGGTCAGGGGTTGGTACTGAACCCGCCAATGCCAAGAGGCTCCTGAAATATCTCTGAGAGGAGACTGTCTGGAGACAGACAAAGCGATGTACGTCCTCTCCAAATTAGCCCCCCTTCCCCCTTTTTCCTCTCTTGTGCATGAAAGTTGTCCATCAGGGGGAGGAAATGGGTGGAAAGGAGAGTAAACTGGCTCCCCTAGAGTATCTGTTGAGAAAATTCGAAAAGGGATATTCAGGAGATTATGGTGTGAAATTAACTCCTGAAAAGCTCTGAACGTTCTGTGAAATTGATTGGCCATCATTTGGGGTGGGCTGGCCCTCCGAGGGCTCACTTGAGAAGGAACTAGTTTGCTGAGCATTCAGGGTCATTGCGGGAGACCCTGGCCACCCTGACCAATTTCCTTACATTGACTGTTGGCAAGACCTGGTCCTATCCCCGCTGCCTTGGCTGAAAGTCTGTATCACAGAGAGCTGTCAAGTTATGATGGCTCGCATCGCAGCTTCCTCCAAATACAGGCCAGCAACTAAAAGGCCCAAATCTGTTAGGAAAAGGTTAAATATCTTGGCTTCCACCTGTCTCAGGGGCAGCACCAACTCAGCCCAGAGAGGAAGCAGGCCATCTGCTCGATCCCGGCCGCAACAACCCGACGCCAGGTTCGAGATTTTCTCAGGGTCGCAGGTGTCTGTAGAATCTATATACTCAACTTTTCAGTCCTGATGAAACCCCTCTATGAGGCTACAAAGTGGGGAGAGAGGGAACCCTCGATGTGGGAGTCAGTACAGCAAAAGGCCTTCAAGGAAATATAGTGAGCCCTCACTAATATGCCTGGTTTGGAGCTCCCAGACACGACTAAGCCCTTCTTTCTGTATGTCCATGAGTGCACTGGTATTGCAGTGGGAGTCCTAACTCAGATGTCATGGCATGGCCCGGTGGCATATCTCTCCGAGCAGCTTGACTCCGTGGCCCAAGGCTGGCCACCCTGCCTATGGGCACTTGCGGCCACGGCCCTCTTAGTGTCTGAGGCTGACGAGTTAACTATGGGACGAGAATGGACAGTCCGAATGACACATCCAGTACTGACATTAATGGAGTACAAGGGACAATACTGGCCACCCAACGCCGGGATGGTCAGATATCAGGAATGCTACGTGAGAACCCGCACATTCCCCTGGAAGCAGGGCCGACCCTGAACCCTGCGACCCTGCTGCCCGTCGGGCCCAGCCAGCCAGACCCTGACTGCATTGAAGTCACGGATGAGGTGTCCTCCAGCCGACCAGACTCGAGGGGCCAGCCTCTCGAGGACCCCGGCGCCGAGTGTTTCACCCACAGTAGCAGTTTTGTGAAAGAGGGAGAACGCCGTGCAGGGAACTCCGTGGTGACGCCGAATTCCGTCACTGAGGCCAAGCCCCTCCCCCAAGGGACTTGAACACAGAAGGCAGAGCTCATCACGCTAAGCTGCGCCCTCCAACTGGCGGCAGGGACGCGTGTTAATATACACGCAGACTCTATGCCTTCACCCCCCTCCACGTGCATGCGGCTTTATAGAAAGAGAAGGGTCCGATAAACTCAGGAGGAAAAGACGTAAACTATGGTAAGGAAATCCTGGGACTCTTGGACGCTCTGTGGGCCCCTAAAAGGGTGGCAGTCACGCATTGCCGGGGACACCGAAGGGGAAACACCACGGCTGCACGGGGGCACCGTAAGGCAGACCGAGAGGCAAAGCTCGCGGTCTCCAAAGGAACGGCGGAATCGGCGCCTTTACCCGCCGCGCTGTTCCCCACCCCGCTGGCACAATGGGACCCGAATTACACCACGAAAGTACCTGGTTTAGGACTGAAAATGGAAGCTGCCTCCCGGGTGGATGGTGGAAATGCGAAGACGGCCGGGTAGCAATTCCTGAGGCCCGGGCCCCAACTGTCGTCCCGCAGTTCCATCAGGACACCCGTGTGGGCCGGCCAGCCCTCGACACTAGTGAGCCGGCATCCCCCCCTCTCTCCGGTCCAGCCCCGGGGGGGGGATGGGAGCAATGTGAAACGTGTGCCCGGAATGGCCCACGTCAGGGACCCAAGGCCGCCCCCGGGGTGCAGAGCGGCGGGGAGCCCCACTTGAAAGCGCGATGGTGGACTTCACTGAGCTTCCCCGGGGCCGAGGCCCCAATACCCGTCGGCGCTTGTGTGCGCTTTCTCGGGCTGGGTGGCAGCCTTCCCGGCTCGCACACAAGAGGCACAAGAAGCGGCCGGACTACTTCCAAAGGAAATTATCCCACGATTTGGGATCCCTGTCGCCGTGGGATCACGTGACAGGCCAGCATTCGTGGCTGAGGGGGTGCGGCTGGTGGCAAAGGGGTTAAAGATCACCTGGAGGTGACATGCTGCGTGCGGACCCCAGAGCTCCGGGAAGGGGGAATGAGTGAGCTGAACCCTGAAGCTGCAGTTAAGTAAACCGTGTCAGGAAACCCACCTGCCCTGGGGCCAGGTGTGGCCAATGTCCTTGTTAAGAATCGGGCGCAGCCCCGCTAAGACTGGGTTCTCCCTTTATGAATTCCTTTATGGGCGCCCTCCCCCCATTATCGAGGGCATAGGGGAGATTTTTTTTTTTTTAATTTTTTTTTTCAACGGTTATTTATTTTTGGGACAGAGAGAGACAGAGCATGAACGGGGAGGGGCAGAGAGAGAGGGAGACACAGAATCGGAAACATACTCCAGGTTCTGAGCCATCAGCCCAGAGCCTGACGCGGGGCTCGAACTCACGGACCGCGAGATCGTGACCTGGCTGAAGTCGGACGCTTAACCGACTGCGCCACCCAGGCGCCCCGCATAGGGGAGATTTAAATGAGATAGGCAGTCTAACCCTGAGGCAGCAGATGCGGGCCCTCGGCTCTACTGTAACCACCCTGCACCGATGGGTTAAAGAGCATTCGCCTGTGAGTCTGACAGATATTCACCCTTATTTAATTATTTTTAAATTTACATCCAAATTAGTTAGCATATAGTGGAACCATGATTTCAGGAGTAGATTCCTCAGTGCCCCTTACCCATTTAGCCCATCCCCCCTCCCACAATCCCTCCAGTAACCCTCTGTTTTTTCACCATATTTAAGAGTCTCTTATGTTTTGTCCCCCTCCCTGTTTTTATATTATTTTTGCTTCCCTTCCCTTGTGTTTCTCTGTTCTGTGTCTTAAAGTCCTCATATGAGTGAAGTCATATGATATTTGTCTTTCTCTGACTAATTTCGCTTAGCATAATACCCTCCAGTTCCATCCGTGTAGTTGCAAATGGCAAGATTTCATTCTTTTTGATTGCCGAGTAAGACTCCATTGAATATATACACCACATCTTCTTTATCCATTCATCCATCAATGGACATTTGGGCTCTTTCCATACTTTGGCTATTGTCGATAGTGCTGCTTTAAACATTGGGGGGTGTGTGTCCCTTCAAAACAGCACACCTGTATCCCTTGGATAAATACCTAGTAGTGCGATTGCTGGGTCGTAGGGTAGTTCTATTTTTACTTTTTTTGAGGAAACTCCATATTGTTTTCCAGAGTAGCTGCACCAGTTTGCATTCCCACCAGCACTGCAAAAGAGATCCTCTCTCTCCGCATCCTCGCCAACATCTGCTGTTGCCTGAGTTGTGAATGTTAGCCATTCTGACAGGTGTGAGGTGATATCTCATTGTGGTTTTGATTTGTATTTCCCTGATGATGAGTGATGTGGAGCATTTTTTCATGTGTTGGTTGGCGATCTGGATGTCTTCTTTGGAGAAGTGTCTATTCATATCTTTTGCCCATTTCTTCACTGGATTATTTGTTTTTTGGGTGTTGAGTTTGATATGTTCTTTGTCGATTTTGGATACTAACCCTTTATCTGATATGTCATTTGCAAATATCTTCTCCCATTCCATCAATTGCCTTTTAGTTTTGCTGATTGTTTCCCTCGCTGTCACGAAGCTTTTTATTTGATGAGGTCCCAATAATTCATTTTTGCTTTTGTTTCCCTTGCCTCTGGAGACGTGTTGAGTAAGAAGTTGCTGCAGCCAAGATCAAAGAGGTTTTTACCTGCTTTCTCCTCGAGGATTCTGATGACTTCCTATCTTACATTTAGGTCTCTCGTTTATTTTAAGTTTATTTTTGTGTATGGTGTAACACAGTGGTCCGGGTTCATTTTTCTGCATGTCGCCGTCCAGTTTTCCCAGCACCACTTGCTGAAGAGACTCTCTTTATTCTATTGGATATTCTTCCCTGCTTTGTCAAAGATTAGTTGGCCATACGTTTGTGGGTCCATTTCTGGGTTCTCTATTCTGTTCCATTTATCTGAGTGTCTGTTTTTGTGCCAGTACCATACTATCTTGATGATTACAGCTTTGTAGTATAGCTTGAAGTCTGGAATTGTGATGCCTCCTGCTTTGGTTTTCTTTTTCAAGATTGCTTTGGCTATTCGGGGTCTTTTCTGGTTCCATACCAATTTTAGGATTGTTTGTGCTAGCTCTGTGAAGAATGCTGGTGTTATTTTGATAGGGATTGCATTGAATATGTAGACTGCTTTGGGTAGTATTGACATTGCAACAATATTTGTTCTTCCTATCCAGGAGCATGGAATCTTTTTCCATTTTTTTTTTTTTTTTTTTTTTTTTTG
>NW_024419068.1:22299-33686 GCF_014898765.1 Herpailurus yagouaroundi
ATTTTTTTTTTTTTTTTTTTTTTTGTGTGTGTCTTCTTCTATTTCTTTCATAAGCTTTCTATAGTTTTCAGTGTATAGATTTTTGGCCTCTTTGGTTAGGTTTATTCCTAGGTATTTTACGGTTTTCAGTGCAATTGTAAATGGGATCGATTCCTTGATATCTCTTTCTGTTGCTACATTATTCGTGTATAGAAATGCAACTGATTTCTGTACATTGATTTCATATCCTGTGACTTTGCTGAATTCGTGGATCAGTTCTAGCAGTTTTTTGGTGGAATCTTTTGGGTTTTCCATATAGAATATCAGGTCATGTGCAAGGAATGAAAGTTTGACCGCCTCCTGGCCGATCTGGATGCTTTTTATTCCTTTGTGTTGTCTGATTGCTGAGGCTAAGACTTCCAATACTGTGTTGAATAACTGTGGCGAGGGTGGACATCCCTGTCTTGTTCCTGACCTTAGGGGGAAAGCTCTGTTTTTCCCCATTAAAGATATTAGCGTTGGGTCCTTCATATATGGCTTTTATGATCTCAAGGTAGGATCCTTCTATTCCTACTTTCTTGAGGTTTTTTTTTTTTTATCAAGAAAGGACGCTGTATTTTGTCAAATGCTTTCTCTGCATCTATTGAGAGGATCGTGTGGTTCTTGTCCTTTCTTTTTGATGGGATGAATCACATTGATTTTTTTATGGATATTGAACCAGCCCTGCATCCCAGGTATAAATCCCACTTTGTTGTGGTGAATAAATCTTTTAATGTTGGATCTGGTTGGCTAGTATCTTGTTGAGGTTTTTGCATCCGTGTTCATCAGGGAAATTGGTCTATAGTTCTCCTTTTTAGTGGGGTCTCTGTCTGGTTTTGGAATCAAGGGAATGCTGGCTTCATAGAAAGAGTTTGGAAGTTTTCCTTCCATTTCTATTTTTTGGAACAGCTTCAGGAGAATAGGTGCTAACTCTTCCTTAAATGTTTGGTAGAATTCCCCTGGAAAGCCATCTGGCCCTAGACTCTTGTTTTTGGGAGGTTTTGATTACTGATTCAATTTCTTTACTGGTTATGGGTCTGTTCAAATTTTCTATTTCTTCCTGTTTCACTTTTAGTAGTTTATATGTTTCTAGGAATTTTTCTATTTCTTTCAGATTGCCCATTTTATTGGCGTATAATTGCTCATAACATTCTCTTTTTTTGTTTTTATTTCCACTGTGTTGGTTGTGATCTCTCCTCTTTCATTCTTGATTTTATTTATTTGGGTCCTTTCCTTTTCATTTTGACCAGTCTGGCTAGGGGTTTATCAATTTTGTTAATTCAAAGAAACAGCTCCTGGTTTCATTGATCTATTCTACTGGTGTGTGTGTGTGTGTGTGTGTGTGTGTGTGTGTGTGTGTGTGTTTGGTGTCGATAGCATTGATTTCTGCTCTGATCTTTATTATTTCCTGTCTTCTGATGGTTTGGGGCTTTATTTGCTGTTCTTTTTCCAGCTCCTTAAGGTGTAAGGTTAGGTTATATATCTGAGACACAACCCTCTTCCTTCTGTCTTCTTTCGGAAGGCCTGGATTGCTACATGCTTCCCCCTTATGACTGCCTTTGCTCCATCCCAGAGGTTTTGGGCTGTGGTGTTATCATTTATGTACTTTTTAATTTCCTCTTCAACTTCTTGGTTAGCCCATTCATTCTTTAATAGGATGTTCTTTAGTCTCCAAGTATTTGTCATCTTTCCAAATTTTTTCTTGTGGTTGATTTTGAGTTTCATAGCATTGTGATCTGAAAATATGCATGGTACGATCTCAATCTTTTTGTACTTGTTGAGGGCTGATTTGTGTCCCAGCATGTGATCTATTCTGGAGAATGTTCCATATGCACTGGAGAAGAATATGTATTCCACTGCTTTAGGATGAAATGTTCTGAATATATCTGTGAAGTCCATCTGGTCCAGTGTGTCATTCCAAGCCATTGTGTCCTTGTTGATTTTCTGTTTAGATGATCTGTCCATTGCTGTAGGTGGGTGTTCAAGTCCCCTACTATTGTGATATTATTATCAATGAGTTTCTTTCTGTTTGTGACTAATTGATTTATATATTTGAGTACTCCCACATTTGGAGCATAAATGTTTACAATTGTTAGCTCTTGATGGATAGACCCCTTCATTATGATATAATGCCCTTCTGCATCTCTTGTTACAATCTTTATTTTAAGATCTAGATTGTCTGATTTAAGTATGGCTACTCTGGCTTTCTTTTGGCGACCATTAGCATGATAGATAGTTCTCAATCCCCTTACTTTCAATCTCAAGGTGTCTTTAGGTCTAAAGTGGGTCTCTTGTAAACAGCATAAAAATGGATCTTGTTTTCTTATCCATTCTGTTACCCTATGTTTTTTGATTGGAGCATTTAGTCTAGTGAAATTTAGAGTGAGTACTGCCATTATGTTGCCTGTAGAGTTGGGGTTTCTGGTGGTGTTCTCTGGTCCTTTCTAGTCTTTTTTGCTTTTGGTCTTTTTCTCTGTTTTTCTCCCCTCAGAGTCCCCCTTAAAATTTCTTGCAGGGCAGGTTTAGTGGCCATGAACTCCTTTAATTTTTGTTTGTCTGGGAAACTTTTAATCTCTACTTCTATTTTGAATGACAGCCTGGCTAGATAAGGAATTCTTGGCTGCAAATTTTTCTGATTCAGCACATTGAATATATCCTGCCACTCCTTTCTGGCCTGCCAAGTTTCTGTGGATAGGTCTCCTTCAAACCTGATCTGTCTTCCCTTGTAGGTTAAGGACTGTTTTTCCCTTGCTGCTTTCATGATTCTTTCCTTGTCTGAGTATTTTGTGAATTTGACTATGATATGCCTTGTTGATGGTCGGTTTTTTAATCTAATGGGAGTCCTCTGTACTTCCTGGATTTTGGTGTCTGTGTCTTTCCCCAGGTTAAGAAAGTTTTCCGCTATGATTTGCTCACATAACCCTTCTACCCCTATTTCTCTCTCTTCCTCTTCTGGGACCCCTATGATTCTGATGTTGTTCTTTTTAATGAGTCACTGATTTCTCTAATTCTTAAATTGTGTTCTTTTGACTTAGTCTCCCTCCTTTTTTCTGCTTCATTGTTCTCCATAAGTTTGTCCTCTATATTGCTGATTTGCTGCTCTGCCTCATCTGTCTTTGCCACTGTGGCATCTATTAGAGATTGCAGCTCAGTTATAGCATTTTTTATTTCATCCTGACTAGCTTTTACTTCTTTTATCTCCTCAGAGAGGGATTCTAATCTATTTTTGACCCCAGCTAGTATTCTTCTTTCTTTCATTTTTTTTAACATATATTTATTTTTGAGAGACAGAAAGAAACAGAGTATGAGTGGGGGAGGGGCAGAGAGAGGGGGAGACACAGAATCTGAAGCAGGCTCCAGGCTCTGAGCTGTCAGCACAGGATCCTGACGCTGGGCTTGACTCACAGACTGTGAGATCAGGACCTGAGCTGGAGTCAGACGCCTAACTGACTGAGCCACCCAGGTGCCCCCCAGCTAGTATTATTATCATGATTCTAAATTCTGGTTCAGACATCTTGCTTGTATCTGTGTTCATTAAGTAAATAGAATAAAATGAAATGCTGGAAGTAAAATAGAATTTGAAAATTTTACAAAATTAAAAAATATAGTAGAAAAAATAAAGAAAAATATTTTTAATAAAAATTGAAAATAAAAATATTTTTTCTCTTTCTGTATTCAAGAATAAGAAAAGAAATGAAAAAGAAAAAAAAAGAAAATTGAGTAGACTAGTGAACAGACTGAAATATGATTGAAATTACATCATTTTCCCCTAGAAGTCAAACTAAGAAGCACTTTATATTCTGTAAACTAAGCAGGCAGAGAGATTTGTGTTCCTGAGGAGCGAGGTTGGCCCAGTTGGGTGGGGCTTAGTGTAATGGCTCCATTTTCCACTAGATGGTGCTGCTTAGCTTACTGGGGTGGATTGGTGTGGCCCTTGTCGGTGTGTATGCGCATGAGCTGGAGGGGTAAAAATGGCATCACCCAGGTACCCAGTCTCTAGTATCAGAACTCTGTGCTCTCCTGACCAGCAATCGCACACCCGTCCTTTGTCTCCAGCTTCTGTCCACTCCCCGCTTTTACACGGTCTGTGACCAAGCTGTCAGGTTCCCAGGCGGCACCTCCCTCCTGAGTTTTATCTCAAATGCCGCTGTATTTCCTGACCCCTCACTTCTGAGGGACTGCAGCTTTGACCTGCTCAGATCCTCTGTGGGAGGGTCTCACTGAGCAACGGCCGGGTGCAGGCAGCTCCCAGGAATGTTCATGGGACTGTGCTGCTGTCAATGCCCAGAGACTGTGGCTGGGCACCAGTATGCCCCAGAAAAAGTTCATGTGATCGTGTAGCAGCAGCGTTTCAGGGATTATGGAAAATCACAACACACATCTGGCACCAGGCCTCACCTTTACCGACCTTGTTCCAGCACCAGCAAATGTGGTTGTTCTCTGGGGTCTGCTGGGCCCGGGTGGCCACACAGCCTCTACCAAATGTCCTTCCAGCAGTGGAACCGCTTCTCCCCGTGTGGCCTGAGGACTTCTGGACCTCACTCTGCTCCTGGGGATTCGCCCTTCCCACCAGAGCACCACCAGGTACTGAGCTGCAGAGTTTCAGACTCTGCACTCCCCGTTTATAGAACCTTAATGGAATTTAAACCCTCTCTTTTCTCCTTTCTCCCGTGTTAGTTCAGTCCCTGCGGCTGTTTCCACTTTTCCACTTTCTCTCCAGCTGCTTTTCTGGAGGGGTGCTTTTCCCATACTCTCCCCCCATCTCTCTCCTCCCTCCTATGCAGCTTCTCTCTCCCCCAGTTCATCTCTCCTTGCCACAGACCTACTTAGTCCTGTGGTTCAGGTTGTGCACATTGTTGTGTTAATCCTAAAATCAGTTTTCTAGGCGTGCAGGATGGTTTAGTGTTGATCTGGCTGTATTTCACGGACGCCATTCGCAAAAAAACTTCCATGCGGTTCCGCCATCTTGGCTCCTTCCAGACACTCACTTCTTTAAACCAGAAGATGCTGTATGGGTGAAGGAGTAGAATGTCCAACCCCTAAAACCCTTCTGAGGGGCCCGTTCACTGTCATTTTGTCCACCCCTCCTGCAGTAAAGGTGCCTGAGGTGGGTCCCTGGATTCATCACAGCAGAGTGAAGCCGGCATCTTGAAACTGGGAGTGCGTTCCTGATCCAACAACGCCATGCAAGCTGACCATGCGGAAGAAGCAATCTGCAACTCCAGAGGCTTGGGGACACTGCATCCCTGCTTCAGTCACTCTGGAAACTGACTTATCTATGCATGGCAGAAGCTTGGGGAATCGACGGTCCTGTGGAACAAATAGACTGTCCTCATTTTCTAGATCTCTTTCCTTACTGTGATGCACTGCCGCCCCTTGTTTCTCACTGTTATTGTGATTCTGACTCTACTTTTCGCCATAAGATTGGCAGAGGCCACCCCGGCTGGCTGGAAGTGTGGTGAGGGGTTTCTGTTAGCACCCACCTTCCTTTTGTGGATAGGATGCTTCGTTGGTATTGGTTGCTTCTAATCTGAACCCCTTGTGTAGACCTCGATTCCTCATCATGTGACCCATGTATTCGCATAACTAGGTAAAGCCAGGGAGTCACCTGGACCTTACTATACCGTACCTACTTCTCATGCCAGGGGAAAACCCTGGGGACCTGCAGACACAATAAGACCACCTATTCTATCTGCCAGTTGGGGGGGGGGGTCAATACACTTGCTTTGACCCTCAGTACTTCTCAACTGAGGAGT
Source organism: Herpailurus yagouaroundi (assembly GCF_014898765.1). NCBI lineage: Eukaryota > Metazoa > Chordata > Mammalia > Carnivora > Felidae > Herpailurus > Herpailurus yagouaroundi. Next base: position 28,074 of record NW_024419068.1, read on the forward strand.
GGCTGGAGGTCTGATACTCCCAGGAAGGGGGGTAATTAATCAGCCAAACCCAGGTTACTGATCCCCACATGCCAGTATTGGTACTTTTTGACAGATATGCAGCTATTAACAAAAACCCTTTTTGGGTTCTAAATTGCAGAAGTCCACCATGGGAATGAGAATACACGCTCAATGACAAATATATGTGTGAACAGGCTTCTCCCCAATCCATATGTTACGGTAGCCTCTGGACTTACTGCCCCTACTGGAGCTGTGTCTCCTGGGCCACTTGGAAAGGCAAAGATATGGCGGCACTCCTCCAAAAGGGGGCTGCAATCTCCAGCTGTAAATTGGGAGCCTGTAACCCCGTTAATTTCACTATCTTTAATCTAGGAGACCTCAAATGGGAAAATGGCCTCAGGATTGGTATAGGCGCTGACCCCCCAGGAACTGTTGTACTTCAAGAGGGTTGCTGTCTCACTTCGAGCCTCAACTCACAAAGTCTTTCATTCTTTTTATGAGGAAATAAAAAGTACCCGCCCCATCTCCACTATAACAAGTGACCTATTCCTTGCCTTAGCAGAAAAGATTGCCCAGACCCTAAAGATCTCTTCTTGCTATGTGGGGGAACCATCAAGGGGGATCAATGGCCATGGGAGTCTAGAGAATTAGATCCCCATGAACCTTATAATGGAACAGAATACCCCAGTCCTACTACTGGGGTTTGGCTCCTCAAAACCTCAATTGTTGGGAAAAACTGCCTTGCCGATGGGGAAGAAAGTTCACCGTCTCTGTTGGAAGCTTAACACGCCTAGGCCAAAGATTTTATAACTCAACCAGAAGGGAAACCCAATGGTAAGGAGCCACAGATCACCTTGAGCCATATCCCCACCCTTTGTCTAACTTTTCTCATCTCCGAGAGGCCTGGGACAAAGTCGACGCAGCCATCGAATGGCAGGCCCCAGGTGGCCTGTACTGCATATGTGGGAAAACAGCCTATACGGTACTCCCTTCAGGCTGGTCAGGGTCATGTGTGCTGGGGACTATCCGTCCATCTTTCTTCCTGCTCCCACTTGCAAGGGGAGAACATCTGGGAGTTCAAATGTATGCAGATAGAGAGGCTCAAAGAAAGCGGCATGTCCTACAAATTGGCAAATGGAAAGATGATGAATGGCCTCCTGAGCGTATAATCCAATATTATGGCCCTGTCAGCTGGGCAGAGGTTGGGTCCTGGGGCTACCGCACTCCCATTTACATGCTAAACCGCATCATCAGACTGCAAGCGGTTGTAGAATTTATAGCCGATGAAACTGCCAGAGCTTTTAACTTGCTAGCCAAGGAGCAAACCAAAAAAGCGCAATGCTATCTATCGAAATCGCCTTGCCTTAGATTACCTGCTTGCTTCTGAGGGAGGTGTTTGTGGAAAATTTAACCTGAGCAACTGCTGCCTACAGATCGATGATGAAGGAAAAGTCATAGAGGAGATGACAGATCGGATGAGAAAGGTTGCTCGTGTCCTGTCCAGACCCGGAACGATTGGAACCCTGGGGAGTTATTTGGAGGATGGTTTTCAACTCTCGGGGGACTCAAAACCCTCATGGGAATTATCTTTCTAATTTTGGGAGGGTGCTTGATCTTACCCCTTGGTTGTACGGTCTGTCTCCAGTCTCATTGAGGCCATGGTTGAAAGAAAGATGGCCACGCGTGTAATGATGTTCTGGAAATATAAACCTCTAAACCAAGATGATGCTCTTTGACCCAAAATGAAGGGGTCTGAGCATCAAAGGGGGGAATGTGGTAGGGTCCCTTCACTAAGGAGAGAGAAAAAAAAAAGGGAGAAAAAACTTCAAGGTAACCTGGCTATATGCCTACGTGACAACATCCCTCATGACCTTGTAAACTGAGATCACTTAATCAGACTGCGTGTTTGTGTGTGTTACCATATACGGGAGACAAAGAAATAGAAAATGTATAAAAACTATGCCACGTGACATTTGGGGCTCAGTTCTTCTGGTACGAACCCAACTGAGCGGTACCAACACGAATAAAGTTGCTTCCTGGAAATTAAAAACCTCGGTGTCACGACTCTCTGTGCGAGAATCCAGCTACATAGGTACTTATTTTTTTTTTTAAGTTAATGTTTATTTATTTTTGGGAGAGAGACACACACACAGAGCGGGAGTGGGGGAGGGGGACACAGAATCCGAAGCAGGCTCTAGTCTCTGAGCTGTCAACACAGAGCCTGGTGAGGGACTCGAACTCATGAACCATGAGCTCATGACCTGAGCCGAAGGTGGATGCTTAACAGACTAAGCCACCCAGGTACCCCAGTACTTATTTTTTAAGTGTAAATTTGTACCTTTTGATGACCTTCATTCAATTCCCCATCCCCACCCCTTCTAGTAACCACAAAAGCTCATTACTTTTTCTAAGACCTTGATTTTTTTTTTTAAGATTCCACATGTAAGTGAGATTATACAGTATTAGGGCACATAAAATATTAATGGATCCTCCCTATATTTTTCAAATACAGTGAGAGTTATTTTATGAAATCAGTCTTGGAAATATTTAACTAGAACTACGTAACCAGCCCATACCTCAGTTGGCCCGCTTTGTGCTTTGGCTTATGTTCATGCAGATTTGACCTCCGGGAAACTTGGGTCCCCCCAAACTGGGCTCCAAGCGCTGGCTTTTTGAGACCACATACCCATGCGGCCGAAGGACCACGTACTGACACGGGACAGGGAGAGGAGGCCTCAGCTAACGTTTTCCGTTGAGTCGGCCTGGGTCGGCACGAGGCCCACCTTCGGTTGGGCAGCCCCCCACACCAGAAACTCCACCTCACCCAGGTGTAAGTGACCCAGGGTGAAGCCTCCTCCGGGAGGAATCCCCACCTCCCACACTACTGGGGATTTTTTGTCTCCTGTGCTCCGGCAGCCAGTTGTTTCCTTCCAGCCCCCGTTAAGTGGAGCTGACGCCCCAGCAGATACATTCCATGTAGCCGGCAGCCCCCTTCTCGCTCTGTTCCTGGATTAGGCCCTTAGGGAAAGACTGGGCCAAGGTGTGTGTGTGTGTGTGTGTGTGTGTGTGTAGGGCAGCTGGTCCCTCCTTGGCCCTCCCACTTTACCTTTTCTGTCTTTATTACTGTGGGTGGTTACAGCAAAGCAGAGGGTCACTTCTCATCACCATCAGGAGGTGTTGTGCCGCCTCCCCCGGGAGCATGCCCGTCCTCTTCCTCAGGTGAGCTTCTCTGAGGGTCCGTCTCCCCCAGAGGCTGAAGCCTCTACCTTCTTTCCAGGCAGTGTCCTCACCAGATGTCTGCCTGGGGAGAAGCAGTGGGGGACAAAGCCCAGCGTGTCTGGTCGTGTGAAGCACCTGTTCCAGAGGATGGCAGCCTCCGTCCTGGGAGGGACAAGAGTAGCAACCTCTCTGCCTTTTAGTCACTTCCAGGAGCACTAGCCAGCTCAGCCCAAGGATGGGGGGCCTCCATACCCCTGTGGGGAGAGGCTAGAGTGATGTCGTCTTCAACAGCAGAGGCAAGTGTGACAGCAGCAGAGACAAGCTTGCCGTTTACTAAGGTGACTGCTCCCAGTGTCCTCAGCATTCAGCCTCAGCCTGCCGTCTCCGCCCCGTGGGCTCCTTTACCTGCCACGGTGGTCCCCAGGGAGAAGGACATCCTCTTGTCTCAGAGCGCTGAAGCGGAGGAAAAATAAGTTTCCCTTTACCCTTCTATGTCTGGCTGTGTAGGGCAGCACAATTCGGACCCCCTCACCATACCTGTCTCATTGGAGTGTGGATTAGTTTTGTTTTGTTTGGGGGGGGGCGGAGAGAGACAGAGAGAGAGAGACAGTGGGAGAGGGGTGGAGAGAGAGAATCCCAAACAGGCTCCGCACTGTCCGAGCAGAGCCCATCGAGGGGCTGGAAATCACAAACTGTGAGATCATGACTGGAGCCTAAATCAAAAGTCAGATGTTTAACCAACTGAGCCACCCGGGTGCCCCTTGTTTTGGTATTTTTAAGAAATAGAAAGCTCACGCGTTTTTTTGCCTCCTAATTGTCTGAATAGATTTCTTTTTTTTTTTTTCAACGTTTATTTATTCTTTTTGGGACAGAGAGAGACAGAGCATGAACAGGGGAGGGGCAGAGAGAGAGGGAGACACAGAATCGGAAACAGGCTCCAGGCTCCGAGCCATCAGCCCAGAGCCTGACACGGGGCTCGAACTCACGGACCGCGAGATCGTGACCTGGCTGAAGTCGGATGCTTAACCGACTGCGCCACCCAGGCGCTCCATGAATGGATTTCTTTTTTAAAAGATTTTATTTTTAAATAATCTCTACGCTCAACATGGGCTCAGAGTTACAATCCCGAGATCAAGAGTCATGTGGTCCACCACTGAACAAGCCAGGTGCCCCCAACTGACTAAAAGAATTTAGCTGAACCTGGGTGGTTCAGCTGGTTAAGCAACCAACTCTTGGTTTTGGCTCAGGTCATGATCTCACAGTGTGTGGGTTCAAGCCCCATGTTGGGCTCTGCACTGACAGTGCGGAGCCTGCTTGGGATTCTCTCTCTCCCTCTCTCTCTCTCTGACCCTCCCCTGCTCTCTCACTCACTCTCTAAATAATAGATAGATAGATAGATAGATGATAGATAGATAGATAGATAGAATTTATACAGAAGACCTGCTCCAGAAAGAGAGCTATCAGCCTAGATAACTACAGTGTAATATAAAGTAGGTGTGGTTGCCCCTCTGGCAACTACCAGTGTGTGTTTCCGCTTGTTTTTTTTGTCTGTCTGTGCTCTGCTGCCCACCAGGCCCTTAGGATGGTGGCCAACTATGCTAGGGACTAATGCTGAGTGTGCGGACACTCGTTCTCAGTATCTGGGAGGGATGGAAAGATGAGAAAGCTCTAAACCTAGGCCAGCAATCCAGATCCCAGAGCACAGCCAATGGCTCGTGGAGTCACGGATTCCAAATACAAGCAAACAACCATCAAACCATATCTATATGCAAAGGGTGAGCAAGAGTGAACAGCAGGACTCCCTGCCTTAAGTGAGGGGTGGCTCAGTGCTGAGACTGAGGGAGAAACGTAGAATTAGCAGCCCTTTGATGAAGAGTTCTGTGTAGGAAGGTAGTGCGAAGTCCTGAAGTGCTCAAGCTGGGTGAGCAATGCCCATGCCTGGAAGGCTCTGGGTCCAGGGGAGGGCATGGCTCCCTAGAGGCTGGACTTCTGCGGGATGAACTCTGCGGCCTCTGTCTTGTAGACCACCCCCGGCTCTGGGCTTGTGTTCCCTCATCTGTAATATGAAGGGAATGGACTGGATGCCTGCAAAAGTCCCTTACAGAACAGAGAGACTACTGTGACTTCCTTGACCTGGGTGTTCCCCAGAAGACAAGGAGGTCCTTTTTTTTTTTTTTTTGGAAGAGCAGCGTGAAATGATGAGACTGGTTCTCGGTGTTGACCTTTTACTACAAGGCCTGTGAACATTTGTCTCACTTGCCAAATGAAAGCGAGCTTGGGTGAGAGAATATTCCACAAAGGAGAATAAGTGCCAGTCTGTTGAGAGGAAGTGGCCGAGGCAAGGACGGGCTCTCGCTGGGACACCTTACCGCCTGGGCTTAATGGGGGTGAGCA